>NC_143582.1:31729948-32029948 GCF_048544385.1 Mastigoproctus giganteus | reverse complement strand
GACACATTGTTACATGTGATAAAACATAGGTGCATCGTGTAACATCACAAAAGAAAAATGCATCCATGATGCGGGAAAACTGATCATCTCTCCAAAGAAATTCAAAGCAGTCCCATCAGCAAAGAAGGAGATCATGCAAAAGTGTTTTGGGACCATAAAAGTGTTTCCTTAACCTTAACCACAACAACACCGAAAATGCTGAGTGCTATTGTCATATGCTGGATCAGTTGCACATGGCCATTCATTGTAAATCGTCCTCGGTTGCTACACAGTAACACTTAGTCATGCACCACTGACCACATGTGAATTGTTACAGCACTGCAATTAGGGAATTCTGGACCATGGGTCACACAATCCAGTTTCACACCGAATGATTTCCATCTTTTCAGATTCCTAGAGGAGCACTAGGCTGGCAAGCAATTTGCAACTGATAGCAATGTGTAAGCACAGAGTCATTTTCTTGTTAAAGGTGCTTGACACATGTGACAACCATGTGGGGAAAGTATTTTTACCAAAGTTTTCTTATATCATGATCTAGTATCATGATCAATTCTGTGAAGTGGAGATCCCCCTTATATTGCTCTTTAAAGAAAATTCTTTCAAAAGCACTATAAAGGAAGTTTACTGTATATATATATATATATATACAGGGTGGTTAGATAGTAAGAATCAGAGCTGTAATACTCAATATATTCTATGTTGATAATAATATTAGTAAAATAATAAGAGGCGTTTACCTCAATATAATACGTAGAACACTTCCGTATGATACCCTCCAGAAATTAAAACGGAAAAACCAAAAAAATCGACAACTTACCGGTACATTAGAGTAAAATATAAATAATTAAATAATCAATTTAACACAATTCGAATCAATTTAAAACAATTAAAAATCAAATTAACGCAATTAAAAGAATCTTCATGCAGATAAAGGAACCACTAGGTGGCAGAGAGCACAGTGTGTTCAAGTATAGACCTGTTAGTTTAACTTCTGTTCCAGGGAAATTAATGGAGGCACTGGTTAAAGAAACACTGCAGGATCATCTAGACAAGACTTCAGTTATAGCTCGGACACAGCATGGTTTTGTTAAGGGGAAGTCTTGTCTGACCAGTTTGATTGGATACTATTATGTGGTCACAAAGGAACTGGATGCAGGGAATAACTTTGATATCATATATTTGAATCTTAGAAAGACTTTTGATACTGTTGCACATGGAAGACTGCTGCACAAATTGGAGCAGTGTGGCATTGGAGGCAAATTGCTGCTATGGATAAAGGGATGGTTGAGTGGGAGAAGAGAGAGTGGTAATCAATGTACACTGCTCTTCGTGGACTAATGTTATTGGTGGAGTCCCTCAGGGTTCAGCATTGGGTCCATTGTTGTTTTCTGTATTTATGAATGATATTGATGATGGTATATCAGGCTTATGGCCTCTGTAGCCGAGTGGGCAAGAGCGGGAGTGCAGTAGCACACGCTCTTTGAGTAGACCGGGGTTCAAGCCCCTGACTGCTGAATACGGTCGATCTGCCAACCTGCACTGGACCAGCGTGGCAGATTATGGTCCATTTCCCTCAGCATGAATTGTTGAGGAGGCTTCCATCCTGCAGTGGGTTGATAATGGCTGCACTTTACTTTTTATATCAGGCTTAAAATCCAAGTTTGCAGATGATACAAAGGTCAGCAGGGTTGTTAAGGACACTAATTACAGTACGCTGCTGCAACGCGATCTAGAAAAGTTGAACAGATGGGCTGAGAGGTGGCAAATGATGTTTAACATTGACAAATGTAAAGTACTACATATGGGAAGCAGTAACCCCAGAGTAACATATCAACTTTATGGTACTACACTGACAGTGGTAGAGAATGAAAAGGACCTGGGTGTAATTGTGCAGGCAGATACGAAGTTTTCTGAGCAGTGCAGATGGTCTGCAAGAGTAGTTCATGGTGTCTTGTCAATGATATACAGGAATTTTTCTAGTATAAGGCAATGGTCGGGCCACTCCTTGAGTACTGTATACAGGTTGGGAGGCCTTATTTTAAGCTGTTGGAACCAGTACAGAGAAGGGCAACAAGATTAGTGAATGAAACAAAAGGGTTGCTCTTACGAAGAAAGGCTTAAGTTTTTCAGATTACGGTGTCTGGTGACTAGGCACCTGCGAGTTGATCTGTTTGAGGTGTATAAAAAAGCCTTGAATGGTTTGAGCATGCTCAGTGCTGATGGGATTCTTCCTCTTGCTCAGAATAATCACCTGAGAGGGCATAAATTCAAATTGAGGAAAGACACGTGTAAGATAGATGTGTGGAAGTTTGCCTTTAGCCAGTGGGTAGTTGATTGGTGGAACAGACTTCCATCTTTTGTTGTGGAAGTTGATAACCTAAATAAATTTAAGGCTGAGTTGGACAGGAATTTGGAACGAACAGAGGGGTGAAATGGGAGCAATTTTTTTTTTTTTTTTGGCTGATGCTGCATAAGCATGCTTTTTTGCATCGTATGCCTCTTCTAGTGCTAATGCTAATCACTTCTTTTAATGCTAATGGATGGCCATTTCCAGGTATTTCTTTGAAATGACTTACGAAGTTTAAGATATATCTTCTTAAATAAGGTGGTCTTGAGGTATTTTTCTCTCTTTGATGTGACCTGATAGCTGAAATAATGATATCTCTACTTTTGTAATAAAGTTTAATCAAAAGTGTTTTTTTCCTAGGCAGCATTTTAAAATGAACTTATGTTGATTACTTAATTAGGGCTATAACTTTGAGTTTTTTGTCTTATAGGTGAAGAATATAACTGCTGGTTAAAACAAGTAATGCGGGCATAATAGGGCTTACGGAGACGTGGTGCCACCTAGAAATTGGGGATGATGAGTTTCAGTACGGCTTGTACAATGTATTTAGGAAGGATAGGGTAGATAGAAGGGGTGGTGGGGTAATGCTTCTTATCAGAAGCAGCCTGAGTGCGACGATAGCTTTCCCGGATTCAGACGTTTCACATGCTAGTATAGAATCTGTATGGGGTAAGATAGTTGGAAACAAAGGTATAATGCGAGTAGAAGTAATCTACAGACCAGGTGATTGTGAAGATTATGACAAAAGCCTCTACATTCAAATGGAATGGGCAAGTAAGCGTAAATGTCTTATTATGGGTGATTTCAATTTGCCTCTAATTGATTGGAAATGGGAAGGAAACTCAACATGGGGAACAAAATTTTTAAATCAACTAGATGACTGTTATTTGTATCAACATGTCAGGGAAAGTACTAGAGAAATGAATATCCTAGACCTCATCATCATCATCCATGAATCAGATGACATAACAGGGCTGACAGTAGAGGAATCAGTAGCAGAAAGTGTTCACAGAGTTCTATGGTGGATGATGATGAGAGAGGTAGCAGCAGAAGTACTACATGGCCTCTATTAACTGGGTAGATATCACACAGAGAATGAACACATTTGAACTGTGGTATGCTTTTAAAACATTAATCACAGATGCCTTGAATGTGTATATACCATTAAAAAAATATTCCACGCGGAGGGTTCCAAGTTGGATGAATAGTGAAGTTGCCACATTACTTGAGCAGAAAAAGGTGGCATGGAAAGGTTATTACAGAGCAATAAAAAGTACTGAAGCCTATAACAGCTACAAGGTGATCTGTAATAGAGCCACAGAAAAGGTTCGACAGGCAAAGGCAGTTTATGAAAAATCACTAGCAAACAGAGCAAAGAGGGGAGATAAGGAATTCTTCATGTATATAAATGCCAAGAAGAGCAGGACAAACCAGATCGGACCTTTACGTAAGGGAAAGGCGATATTATTAAATACACCAGCTGCCGTTGCAGATGAACTCAACAGTTATTTTGCATCGATATTTACAAATGAAAAACCTTTTGTGGCAATGGGAAATTGTGGGAGCGAAGTTGAAATATATGTAATTAATGATATTGAAATTTTGCAAGATTATTTAATGAAAAAACTTTCGAGCCTACAGGCAAGTAAGGCTCCTGGAGTTGATGGAATATATACCCCATAATCTTAAGGGAGGCGGCAAGTGAGTGCATTGAACCATTTAGGCTAATTATGCGAGCATCACTAGACTCTGGGAAGATTCCCTTGGATTGGAAAAGTGCCAATGTATCTCCCATACATAAGGGTGGCTCTAAAGGTGAAGTGGGAAATTATCGACCTATCAGTCTGACTTCAGTGGTAGGGAAAATCATGGAGGCAATGATCAAGGGTGGAATTCAGGATCATTTGGATCAAATTGAAATTCTCAAGGATACTCAGCATGGTTTTGTAAAGGGAAAATCATGTTTAACAAATCTGGTTCGCTATTTCAAAAGGGTCACTCACCAGCTGGATTTAGGGAATAATTTCGACATTGTTTATTTAGATTTCAGCAAAGCTTTTGGCTAAGTCCCACATGAGTGGTTGCTTTATAAACTAACAGGTTGGAATCACTGAGAAAATGCTTAGATGGATAGCAGGATGGCTTCAAGGCAAGAGGCAGAGGGTTGTGATAAATGGCTATTCCTCAGATTGGGTTGATGTAAGAAGTGGGGTTCCCCAAGGATCAGTATTAGGACCACTGTTGTTTTTAATTTTCATAAACGACATTGATGAAGGGATAGAGGGCGTGATGTCTAAATTTGCAGATGATGTTAAAATTGGTAGAGTGGTTAATGACCACTGTCTCAGCTGAGCTTCCTCAGAGAGACCTAGATAGACTTCAGGAATGGTCAGAAAAATGGCAGCTATGCTTTAATCCAACAAAGTGTAAGGTTTTACACCTGGGAAACAGTAATCCCAAAATAACTTCTTCACTTGGTGGAGTTCAACTAAACCCAGTATTGGAGGAAAGGGACTTGGGTGTTACGATACGGTCAGACATGAAATTCTCTGAGCATTGTAAACAGGTTGCAAGGAAGGCCCATGGGGTCCTATTGATGATCTATCGAACTTTTGCAAGTAGAGATAGGGACGTGATAATCCCATTTTATAAGGCTTTTGTTAGACCACACTTGGAATACTGTGTCGAAGTATGGAAACTGCACATAAAGAAAGATATCGAGCTTCTTGAAAGGGTGCAAAGACGGGTCACTCGCTTGGTGAGATCGGCAAAAGGGCGTCCTTATGAAGAAAGACTTCAAATATGTGGGTTGCAGAGTTTGGAAACTAGACACCGTAGAGGAGATTTGATTGAGGTGTTTAAGGCTCTGTTGAGGCATCAGTAAAATGAATGAGGACGAAATTTTCAAGATTATAAATGATGCTAGAACTAGGGAATATAAATTCAAGTTACGGGGGGGAAATGTTTAGATTGGACTGCAGGAAGTTTTATTTTAGCCAGTGAGTTATAAATTACTGGAATAAGTTGCCTACATGGGTGGTAGAGGCTGACAGTTTGGGGAAATTTAAAGGTCATCTGGATAATACCTTCGGGTCAGGGAAGCGGATAGGATGATAGGTTTAATTTCCTTTTTTTTTTTAATTATTATTATTTATTTATTTTATTTTTTTTATCATTATTTTGTTTGGTTTTTTTTTTTTTTTTTTCTTTTGGCTGGTGCAGCATAAGCCATAGGCTTTCTTGCACCATGTGGCCATTACTAATACTAATATGATTACAATAAGCAACATTTGAATTCTCGAAACGCTTTTTATAATGAATGCAAAATTTTATTTGTTTGTCGGAGTGAATAAATTGCTTAGCCTCCTGGCCTCTCAAATTTTAAACTAATATTTGTATTGTTTAAAAAAAATAAAGTCCTTTCCTGCTTTTAAATATTATATCATGGAAACATGATTTTTGTAAGATTTTTGAAGAAAGTGGATATTCGAGAAGAGTGGGAGAAAGAACTGAACCTTTGCGAACACCAGCGAGGAAATTAATGAAATTTAGTGAGGAAATTAGAAGACAGAGAGCCATCTGATTACAATACAAAATACTTTTTTTATATGACTCATTGTTTTGAGTTATAGTAACTTTTAAAAATGGAAAATGACGTTATAACTACTATGTGTATATAGAAACATCTGTGTGTGCATAGTGATTTTCTGTTTTAATTTTCTCTTTGCTGACCGCCTTTGTCCATCCTAGGCACTGAGATCTAGGCAGGCCTATAAGTCATCTGGGATAATATAGATACAGGAAGGACGGTGTACTGTGCTATTTTGTACTCTTAATTTTAGTAATATCATTAATTTTAATTTAATAAAATATGCCATTTCTAGGAAGAAGATGAAAAGAAAATCAGTAAGGGATCCCTGCTAGATCTATTTAAGACTCCAAGACTGAGAAGAACAACACTGATCCTTTATTTAAACTGGTAAGTTCGTGCAAAAAAATTATTTTAAGGCAGTGGGGTATAAATTTTTTTTTTTTTTTTCTGAAAACCCCAAACACAAGAGGTTTTAGAACCTATAGTACTTAGCACCGGAATGTCTATGAGACAGAGAATGGAGAGACTCTGTTAGAGATGAGTCATTAATTAACCTAACTGTCCTCTTTTTAATGGAATCTGGAAACATGAGAGATTTTGGGAGCACCACCCCAGATTTGAGAACAATATTCCATGGCAGGGCAGATTTGCAATTTGTACAGAGTGAACAGCTCTTTAGAAGAAAAGTAATGCTGAGAGCAAAAGAGAAAACCCAATTTTTTCGATGCAGTGGAAGCAATAGTTGTAATGTGCTTATGCCAAGAGAGAGATTAGAATTCAGGATAATCCCCAATAGAGATATATGACCTTGTCTAGAAATCAGAGTGTCATTGAAGATAAGCATAGAAGCAGAAGAATCCTTTTTGTGAGATATAAGACAGGACTGAGGTTTAGAAGGATTGAAGTCAACTAAGTTATTTTTGCCTCACTGAAGATCAACATTTAAGGATTGTTAGTGAATATTCGAGAAGTTGAAGCTGTTTGTGTAGAGCGAGGTTTCTCAAACTGGAAGGTGGAATGCAATGTGCTATCATTGACAAAATTATGGATAGGATTTTCGGACAATGGAAGAAAGTCATTAATATACAAGAGGAAATGAGTGGGAGAAAGAACTGAACCTTGGGGAACACCAGCATTAGTGAGGAAATTAGAAGACAGAAAGCCATCTACCATCACCAACAGTGAGCGGTCAGAGAGAAAACTGGATAGCCAAATACAAAAAATAGATGGCAAACCATAAGATGGAAGCTTATTTAGAAGACCTTTATGCCAAACATGATCAAAAGTCTGTGAAATATCAAGAGCAATGCTTGAGTTTCACCAAAATTTTCCATTGAATTTGTCCATAGATTGGTAACACATAAGCCAGCTTATCACTAGTGGATTGACACTGATGGAATCCTTACTGGTTGTCATCGATAAGATGGAAGGATTCTAGATAGGTTAAGAGTTGGTGGTTAATTGATTTCTCCATTACTTTAGAAAGAGTAGAGGTAAGTGCAATGGGACAATAATTGGATGGGAGGGATTTGTCACCCTTTTTAGGAACTGGCTGGATATGAGCAAATAATTTCCAAGCAGAAGGGAAAACATCTTTGGAATAAGAAAGTGAAAAAAAGGTGACCCAGAATAGGAGTAAGTTCAGGAGCACAGGTCTGAGAACAAGTGGAGAAATACCATCAGGACCTGGACCTAAATCTTGATGCTAAGTAGGGATGAAATCCCTACTTAGCATCAAGGTTGTTTAAAATCCTTCTTACATCCTTTTGATGGAAGACCACAGGAAGGGATTGAATGGAATGTACTGGGAATGGTAGGAGGTGATTTACCAAGATCATCAATATACAAGTTGGAAACAAAGTAGGATGCTAGCAGGTCAGCTTTATCTTTGGGCGAAGTGGCAATAGAACCATCTGGTTTTGACAGAGGTGGGAACAGAAATGGACAAAAGTTATGGCTAAAGCCTAATGGCTATGGCAAGAGACCAGAATGCTCGACTATCATTTGGACAAGAAGCAAGTTTTCTGCTCTCAGCCTGTCCGAAATCTAGCTTGGACTGATTAAAATTAGTCTTGGAATGATTAAAAACTGCTTTACAATTGTGGTGAGCTTTGATGTAGGCAGAAAATGAATCTGGAGATTTGGGTACAAGCCGACTGCAATATGCGACCTTCTTATCTTGAACAGCCTTAGCACATTTATTGGAAAACCGAGGTTTAGACAAGGGACAAGACTTTAAGTTGTAGAGTGGAATAAAGGATTTCATCGCTACAAGAATTATTTCACTGACACGATCTGAGCAAACGTTGACATCAGAAGATTTGAAACAGTAATACAACCAAGAAGAAGAAGAAAAGAAATCCCTCAGATCATCCCATTTTGCATCCTTGTAATGCCAAACAACACGAGGTTGAGAATGACCATGAGAGAAAGGCTCTATTGCAGAAGAGTTGTGATCATCACCAAGTTATGATCTGAGGTACCTAGAGGACTACTCACCTTGACCATGTACTTAGAAGGTTTGTTTGTGAGAAAAAGATCAAGCGTGATTAGGACTATCTGGTATTCCGGTAGATAAATGAACAATCTGTGTAAGGTGATTAGTAATTGCAAAAGCCTCAGCATCTCGACCTTCTGGGTCTGTGTAATTAGAAAATGGATGCCAGGTGGAGTTGTGAACATTAAAATCACCAAGGAAAATCACTTCACTGTTAGGAAAGTAAGATTGTTAGAAAATTAGTGGAGTTGGGAGAATGATAGAGGCAACAGATGAATTTGAAAGAATGTGGTAGAGATATTTTAAGCCAGAGAAGATCGAAAAGAAGAGATTCCAAATTACTGTCTTTGACATGGAATATCAGCAAGGACATATGCAAAATTACCACCTATGAAGCGAAAGGAATTGTACAACGAATAATTTGGACAACTGAAATAAGCAGTAGTTGAATCAACCAATAACTGGAATTCTGTCAGAAAAAGTACATGGAGTTTGGAAATGGACATCTTTGAGATTAGAACTGAGTAAATGTTTGGAAGAATTTTGTTCTATTCGTTTGCCAATTCATGTGAAATTTGACAATTCGTTTTACAATTCAGTAGTAAGAAAAGGTGGGGAAGACATGCTGTATGGAGTAATGAAATTTTTGGATATGGCATACTCATAGTAACTACAAAATACAAATTATTATTTTAGGGCCACCCATAATCTCTTATATATATCCATATATGTATTATGACTGTAAATTGTGTGTGTTCTCTGGTCGATTTGCCTGTTTTGCTGAACAAAAAAAAAACCCAGTTTCTGGTACACATGGTGAGAATATACCCAGCTCCTTGACATAATGTGGGCTCGACAATGTCCTCTGCATATACACTACTCAGACTCCCTCCAGTCACTATCTGGCAGAGTAGAGGCAGCAGGATTATACACTAGCTGATTCCAGAAGCCTACTAGAGAATTACCAATAGATTCGGTCTGGTGGACTACCTAGTGGCTGGCTTGTGAACACTGTTTTAGAGTTGTACTCTTGAAATGTAATGAAGACTGGATTTTGCCATGATGTCCATCGCAACTTCAAAAGATATCAATCATACTACATGATGGAAGAGATGGGGGAGTTGCTCTAGAGACTAACATGGGTTCTGCCACTTCAAGCCTCCAATAAGCAAAGTGGTAGTATTGCACCAGTTGATGAGAGTCATCTATTACCTAGTATTGCTTAGTAACACGGAGGGGGTGGCATTCATCTGTGTGGTGTAGGCACTACACTTTGACCCTTGCTTATGTTGGTTTGCAACTGGGTGGTCACCTCCAGTATGCTAGGTGCTGTATTTCAGGACTTGTACATGGGATTTATACCTGTAAAAACTATAAAACATTTTCTTTGAAATGTAAGGGGAAAAAAACTAAGACATAAAATGTAAGAAAAAAGTATAAAATGCAAAAAAAAATATATAGGAAACAAAAATGGTGTGTGAGTGAATGATATTAATTGCATGTTCTATTCTGGCCTTTCTACCGGATAGACGGATGGTCATGGGAACCTTATGGACCCCAACATCATCCATGCTGATACTATGCTGTTCGCTTTTCCTAGCTGGAATGGTGTAGGATGTTGACACTGACCACTTGAACTAGCCCAGGCCAGGTGGGATTACGGTGTCTGATGTGGACTCCATACCATAGGAATCTCTTTCCCTACGTTCTTTCATTCCTACCATCTGGGGTGGTTGTGTCTCCTGCCCATTCCCTTTCCCCCACCTTTGGTGGCCCCCTACCCCATTTTCACTTGGTGGCTGACCCCACCACCCTCTTTCACTCCCCCTTTGGACCAGGATAGGCTTCCTGTTCCAGGGAACCCTTTGCTGTCACCCCTTTCCAACCAGGTGGGCTCCTTTGCTATAGCCTCCCTCTTTTCCTGTTCCCCTTTTATCTTACTTCTGTCTATCTTCCCTGTTTCTGTTTCCAATAAATTTTTATTTATTTAATTTTTTGGCTCTCTCTGGAAGCCTACACTACCACAGGGTTCACCCCACCAAAGCTATTCTCTGCTGCAGTCCTGGCCTGCCTTCCCAGGGCAGTGACAGAAACTGGGTGTTGGTAGCTCTCCACAGGCCCCCAGGATAAGTGGCTAGAAGAACAACACAACTCACACTAATACCTCACAAAACACACACTAACACACACCCTTTCCTTATACAGAGTAACAATGCAGAGTTGGGGGGGGGGGAACCCCTGATGCTGCCAGACAAAAAACACTATAAAAAAACCATACACTGTGGGGGGGGTTATACCCAGGGTTACTAACAGTCCCACCATTGTGAAATGCAAGCAGAGAACTTGGCTGTCACAGACCGACCAGATTTGCTGAAATTAGGTGCACTTGACTTGAGTGTCACCCGAATATCAGTTCCATCGGTGTTTTAGACTTCCAGGTAGTAAGCCCAGCTTGGCATACCTGAGAGAATGTCTGTGACAATCTAAAGGATCAAGTATCATGTTAAACTATTAAGTTACTATCAATAAAACAGTGTTATCAAGGAGTTTACTTATGCATGGGAAATGCACACACATCATATCTACTACCAAGGTAGTTTGAATGCATTGTTTTAATTATATCTCCTATTGTAAATACCTTCACAACGAGTTTATATAGTATTGCACCACCATGAATAAATAATGCTTCACCTATGGAGAAGACTATTGTTACTTATTCTCGGTGGATAAGTAAATGTAGTAATAAATTTGATAGCATAATACATATTATTTCTGCATAGTGTTATTATTACATTTAAGTATATTATTTTAGTGTAGTATTCTCAATTAAATTGAATTTGAAGACCAGACCACAGAAGAAAAGAAAAAAGGTTCAAAATAACAGGGGTGCTGTGGCTCAGATAGAACTGAGGGAGGATGGTTGTCCTCCTAATCACAGCCTCATAAAATATTCTACTTGTTTGATGTTTTCAGATCTATCTGGAATGGAACATGATACGACCAAGAGAGATAGATGTCTCACTTGGTGATAGATTGATGAGAGTCATCTACCACTAGGTGGTAGATGACTCTCATCAACTGGTGAAATACCACCACTTTGCTTATTGGAGGCTTGAAGTGGTGGAACCCATGTTTAGTCTCTAGAGCTAAGTTCCGGTCAACCCTTCCCTATCTCTTCCATCATGCAGTATGATTGATGATTTTTGAGGTTATGATGAAAGTCGTGGCGAGATCCAATATTCCTTACATTTCGAGGGTACAGCTCTAAAATGGTGTTTGCAGGCCGGCCGCTAGTTAGTACACTGGACCGAACCTATTGGTAACTCTCTAGGAGGCTTCCGGATCAGCTAGTGTATAATCTTGCTACCTCTACTCTGCCAGATAGTGACTGGAGGGAGTCCGAGTAGTGTGCATGCGGGGAGCATTGTTGAGGCCACGTTATGTCAAGGATCTGGGTATATTCTTACGTGTACGCCATATCCAAAAATTTCATTACTTCATACAGCATGCCCCACTCACTTTTTCTTACTATTGAATATACCATGAATTGTAAAACTAATATAGCAAGCTTATCTGTGAAAAGATCTAAACCTCCCAAGCACTTCCTAATTCATTTCACAAATATACGTGGTCTCAATTCTAATCTCAACGATGTCCATTTCCACTTGCAGTCTGCCAAACCCCATGTACTTTTTCTGACAGAATCTCAGTTATCGGTTGATTCAACTACTGCTCATCTCAGATGCCCAAATTATTCACTGTATGATTCCTTTCACCTCAAAGGTAGTACTTGTGCATATGTCCGTTCTGATATTCCGTCAGAGACTTGGCAATTTGGAATCTCCTCTCTTTGATCTTCTCTGGCTTAAAATCTCTCTACCTCATTGTGTCAAATTCATCTGTTGTCTCTACTGTTCTCCTAACTCCACTAATCACTTGGAGCTCTTTGACTTCCTCTCTTTGCAACTTGACTTTCTCCAGTCCAACTTTCCTAACAGTGAGGTAATTTTCCTTGGCGATTTTAATGTTCACAACTCCAGCTGGCTTCCGTTATCTAGTCACACCAACCTAGCAGGTCGAGATGCTGAGGCTTTTGCAATTACTAATGACCTAGCACAGATTGTTCATTTACCTACAAGAATACTGGACAATCCGAATCATACAGCCAATACGCTTGATCTTTTTCTCACAAACAACCCTTCTAAGTACACGGTCGAAGTGAGAGGTCCTTTAGGCACTTCAGATCACAACTTGGTGATTGTCTCTTCTCCAATGGAACCTTTATCTCATGGCTATTCCCAACCTCGTGTTGTTTGGCATTACAAGAATGCAAAATGGGATGACCTGCGAGACTTCTTTTCTTCTTTTCCTTGGTCGGATTACTGTTTCAAAACTTCTGATGTCAACGTTTGCTCAGATCGTGTCAGTGAAATTATTCTTGAAGGAATGGAATTCTTTATCCCACACTCCACTTTAAAATCTCGCCCTTTATCTAAACCTTGGTTTTCCAATAAATGTGCTAAGGCTGTCCAAGAGAAGAACGTTGCATATCGTAATTGGCTTGTTTCTAATTCTTCAGATTCATTTTCTGCCTACACCAAAGCTCGCAACAATTGTAAAGCGGTTATTAATCAGTCCAAACTAGAGTTTGAACAGGCTAAGAGTAGAAAACTTGCTTCTTGCCCTAATGGTAGCCGAGCATTCTGGTCTCTTGCCAAAGCTATTGGCCGCAACTTTTGCCCATCTCTGCTCCCACCTCTGTCCAAACCAGATGGTTCTGTTGTCACTTCAGCCAAGGATAAAGCTGACCTGCTAGCATCCCATTTTTCTTCCAGGTCATGTATTAATGATCTTGGTAAAACACCTCCCACCATTCCCAACACGCTCCATTCAATGCCTCCTGTGGTCTTCCGTCAAAAGGATATTAGAAGGATTTTGATGAATCTTGATGCTAAGAAAGCTCCAGGTCCTGATGGTATCTCTCCACTTGTTCTCAAAACCTGTGCTCCTGAACTTACTCCTATTCTTTGCCGCCTTTTTTCACTTTCTTATTCCAAAGGTGTTTTTCCTTCTGCTTGGAAATTTGCTCATATCCAGCCAGTTCCTAAAAAGGGTGACAAATCCCTCCCATCCAATTATCGTCCCATTGCAATTACTTCTACTCTTTCTAAAGTAATGGAGAAATCAATTAACTGCCAACTCTTAAACTACCTAGAAACCTTCCGTCTGATCAACGATCGCCAGTATGGATTCTGTCAGTGTTGCTCCACTGGTGATATTCTGGCTTATGTTACCCATTTATGTGAAAATTCAATGGAAAACTCCGGTGAAACACAAGCAGTTGCTCTTGACATCTCAAAGGCTTTTGATGTTTGGCATAAAGGTCTTCTAAACAAGCTTCCATCTTATAGTTTGCCAACTGTTTTTAGTAATTGGTTATCCAGTTTTCTCTCTAATCGCTCACTGAGGGTGATGGTAGATGGCTCTCTGTCTTCTAACTTCTCCACTAATGCCGGTGTCCCCCAAGGTTCAGTTCTTTCCCCCACTCTTTTCCTCTTGTATATTAATGACCTTCATCCATTGACTGGAAATTCTATCCATAGTTTTGCTGATGATAGCACACTGCATTCCACTTTCCATTTTGAGAAACCTTGTCCTGCTCAATCAGCTTCAACTTCTCGAAAATCTGTTACCAATTCCTTAAATGCTGATTTTCAGGTAATTCTCCAGTGGGGCAAAGACAACTTAGTTGATTTCAACCCTTCTAAAACTCAGTCTTGTCTTATATCTCGCAAAAAGGATTCTTCTGCTCCTATGCTTATGTTTAGTGACACTCCGATTTCTAGGCAAAATGATATATCTCTTTTGGGGATTACCCTGACTTCTAATCTCTCTTGGCACAAGCACATTACAAATATTGCTTCCTCTGCATCTAAAAAACTTGGTTTTCTCTTTCGCTCTCGGCGTTACTTTTCTTCCAAACAGCTGCTCACTCTGTATAAATCGCAAATCCGCCCAGCCATGGAATATTGTTCCCACATCTGGGGTGGTGCCCCCCAAAACCTCTCTCAGGCTTCTTGATTCCATTCAGAAGAGGGCAGTTAGGTTAATTAATGATTCATCTCTAACAGAGTCTCTCCACTTGCTTTCTCATAGACGTACTGTTTCTGCTGCATGCTTCTTCTACAGATACTTCCATGGGCACTGTTCTTCTGAATTGGCTTTTATAATTCCCACTCTCTCTTTCAAAACAGTCCGAACACATGCCGCCACCGGCCAACATTCATCTACTGTCCAACTTCAAACCCACAGAACCAACTTTTCATCTTTCTCATTTATTCATTCAACTGCCGTTTTCTGGAACAACCTTCCTTCATACGTATTTCCTGAAAATTACAATCTACAGAAGTTCAAGTCTAATGTCAACAAATATCTTCTTTCGTCTTCTCAACTTCCAACCCAAGCATGGTACTAAGTACTATAGGTTCTAATACCTCTCGTATTTGGGGTTCACATAAAAAAAAAAAAAAAAAAAAAAGAGAGATAGATGTCTTTGTGTATCGATGTAAAGGGTGTGAAGGTGTTAGGTATCAACTTGGTGTGCTGATGGGCATTCATGAGGGCTTGACAAACAATTTAAATGTCCTTGAAGGATTTAGTTGGAGGTCCACAAAGCTCTCAGCTGCCCCCATCAACACCAGAGCTTATACTTGTGCATCAACCAACAGAGTAGCAATCCCCAAGGTAGAATGCACTGGTCCCATAGGAGGTAGCTATTGTCAGTGACTATATTGTCAGGGAAATGGGAAATATGTTGTGCAAAAAGGATAGGTGGAATAGGACCAGGGTATGTTTGCCAGGGGCAGAAGTTGATGTTGTAGATCAGATATCATCTTTTAAGGACACAAAAAGTAATATTGTTGTATATGTTGGCACTAAGACATTAAGAGTAGGAGATCTGAGGATTTAATTAAAAAGTACAGGGCAATGTTGAGAAAAAGTTGTGAGTTGAGGTTAAATTTGGAAGTGTCTGCAATTCTGACCAGACATGATAGAGGGAGTACATAATGAGAACCTTGTCAATCAGTTTGGTCCTGGAGAGAGAGTATAAGACTCACTAGGTAGAATTTTTTGGCGCTTCCATAGCCAGGTGGGCAGGAGCAGCAGTGCGTAGCACCACTGGGGTTCAAGCCCGTCACCACCAAATACGGAGGATGCGGAAAGGTCAGGAAATGACCACCGCATATCCCCGGAGCAATATGGCCTTAGTTGCTAATGCTCCTAAAAAAACAAATAACAATCATAACAGCAATCATCATAGAATTTTTCTCAGTGAGGTCTGTGCTTGCTAACAGGAGAAACTGCTTCTGCAGGGTGGGAGAATATTGGCTACTGCTATCAAGGCAGTGTTAAGTGGATTGGAAGTTGCTAGCTTTTGGGGGGGGGATATATAGACTAATATATTAACAATAGCTGCAGGCAGAGGCAAAATTGATTCATGCACTGCTTCTATTGGAATGAACAGCAGCAGCTTGGAAAGCAAGGTGCTGGGGATTTCAAGCACTTCTGGGAGTCATCATGGAATAAGTAAATACATGGGCTATGTTAGGATAACTAGGAGTATGAACAGGTGCATGCATAGCAATACTAGGTTGGGTGGCCAGTGCAATGTTGAGTCAGTTTAGCATGACATAAGCCCTGGGAAAACAAAAATGAGAATAGGAGTGCACTGTAGGCTGAGTGACTGTGATGAGAACAACAAACAACTGCAGAGAGAAATAGAATGGGCCAGTAAGTCAGAATGTCTTATAATGGGGGATTTTAACTTTCCAGATAATGAATGGAACTTATGGGTTGTTCACTCACATACTAGCATGACTTTTGTGGATTTATTGGATGACAGTTTTCTATAGCAGCATGTGAGAGAGAGAGAGAGAGAGAGAGAGAGAGAGAGAGAGAGAGAGAGAGAGAGAGAGTTAGTCTTGATCTGATTATCAGCAGTGATTCTTCATGCATTAGGAATATGCATATAAAAAACCACTAGATGGCAGTGGTCACAGTGTATTGATGTGAGATTTATTTAAAGATGTGACTAGCATCAAGGGTAAAGGGAAGGGTTTTGCTTTCATAAAGGAGACTAGAGTGGTCTTAGACAGTTATAAATTCTATACAGCGAGAACAACTAATGAAGTTATCACCAACAAATTCTAAATGGGACGCATTCAGGGAAAATAATCATAGAAGCTACTAGGCTTTTCATAGTAACTAAGAATTACTATTCAAGGTTTAGACTTAAATGGATGTCAGATTAACTGTTGAGACACATGGCAGAGAAGAAAAATGCATGGGATGGATATAAATTATGAGATGATACAGAAGCCAGTGGTAGATATAAACATGTCTGCAGTAAAATCACTAAGGAGGTTAAGTAATGCAAGATATATTTTGAGACATCTCTGGCAAAGAATGCCAAAAAAAGCAGTAAGGACTACTTTACATATATTAACAGTAGAAGGAATGAGTTTAAATTACATTAGTCCACTTGATGTCAATGGTTTAACTATCGATGATCCTGCTCAGGTTGCTGAAAGGCCGAATAAGTATTTTGCATCTACATTCACACATGAGAAATGCTTTAGGAAAGGGGATGCCAGAAGTTTATCAAACTCTTAACGAGAAGCTAAATGGATGGGATGGATGAAATCTATCCAGTTATATTAAGGTAGGCAGCAAAGGAGGTAAGCAAACCCTTAGCCATAATTATGAGTGCATCCTTGGATTCAGGGGAGATCCCTATGGACTGGAGATGTGCAAATGTATCCAAATTCATAAAGGGGGATCTAAAGGCAACATCAGTAATTAAAGACCTGTTAGCTTAATATCTGTTCCAGGGAAAATAATGGAATCGCTGGTTAAAGAAGTAATGCAAGACATCTGGAGAGGCATGCAATTATATGCTATCACAACACAGATTTGTTAAGGGGCAGTCTTGTCTAACTAATCTGATAGATTACTATGATGCAGTGACCAAAGAACTGGATGCAAAAAATAATTTTGACAAAATATACTTGGATTTCAGGAAGGCTTTTGATACTGTTACACATAAAAGACTGCTATACAAACTGGAGCAATGTGGCATTAAGGGCCGGTTACTGCTATGGATAAAGGGATGGTTAAATGGAAGATGACAGACGGTCGTTATCAATGGGCACTGCTCTTTGTGGACCAATGTTATTAGTGGAGTTCCCAAAGGTTCACTACTAAGCCCATTGTTGTTTTTAATATTTATCAGTGATACTGATGAAGGCATATCAGGCTTAATGTCTAAGTTTTCGATGATACAAAAGTTGGCAGCATGGTTAGTGACAGTAATGGAGGTATACTGCTTCTACAAGATCTAGAAAATTTAGGCAGGTGGGCTGAGAAATGGCAATTGAAGTTCAACATTGATGCAAGGTACTGAATATGGGTAGCAGTAATCCTAGAGTAAAGTATCAACAGTATGGTAGTACACTCGAGGTAGTGGAAAATGAAAAGGATCTGGAGTAATTGTACAGTCTAATATGAAGTTCTCTGAGTGCTGGAGACAGGTTGCCAGGACAGCTCATGGGTTTTGTCAATGATATACAGGAATTTTGTTAGCAGGAATAGGCAGGTGATTATCCCATTGTACAAGGCAATGTTATGCCATATCTTGAGTACTGTATACAGCTCAGGAGGCCTCATTTTCAGAACGATGTAAGAGCTGCTTGAATAGGTACAGAGAAGGGCAACCAGGTTGGTGAGGGGAACAAAGGGGTGCTCTTACCGAGAAAAGCTTCAGTTTAACAAATTGCTTCATTGAGTGCCTTTTAAAATTCCTTTTCTTCATTCCCATCTGTTTTTCCTCTCAAAATTTGTAAGTGGCAAGCAGGTGTAATGCTTTCATCTACATCCATTTTGCTTTCCCTTTTAAGAAACCAGCACCAAGTAGTATGTGATATGTTTGATTAATATATTTTAAAATGAATAAGACCTATTTTTAAAATAGCATACATATTATTATATGATATTCGAAATTGATCATTCATTAAGTTAATAAAATTTCATTATATCTTTCAATGGAAATGTGATAGGGACATTATTTTAGTATTTTTGGAATCAGCAGATCAGTTTCCTTTAGAATCTGCAACTTTTCTCTGGCGGTACTAAAAAAAAAAAATTTGTACCTCCAGAATTTAAATTTAAATCTAATCAAACCACCCATTTCCACAATACCAGATGGAAATTTGTTTCAACAGTCAGTTACTTTCTGGTTGAAAGCAAATTTTTGCAAAGAAAGAGTAGGAATAACATCAGCATTTAGTTTACTCAATTAAGACCTTAGTTTACCAAGGTCTTTCTTGGTAAGAATACCCTTTTTTTGCCTCTTTTCCTCTTTCTAAAATGAGGCTTTCAGACTGTATATCTTTTATATACAGTACTTAACATGCAGTCTAACTGGTGTGGCATTACATTATGCTTGTGTAATACTGTTTTTAAATTGTTAAATGCATAGCATATGACCAACATTAATTATTGATATATGACCTTAAAATTAATATAAGTTATTTTTTTTGCCTAGGTTTGTCAATGCCTTTATCTACTATGGATTGTCTTTAAATACCAATGATCTAGCTGGCGACCCTTTTGTTAATTTTGCTGCATCAGGAGCAGTTGAATTTCTATCATACTTTTCCTGTTTATTTATTATCAGATATTTGGGGCGAAGAATATCAATAATGGGAACTATGGTTATTGGAGGTGTGGCATGTATGTTAACTCTGTGGGCACCTGAGGGTGAGTAACATTTTTTTCAATTGTTTTTTAAGATTTTTTTATTAAAAAATAATCTTATCATGGGCAAGCTGAAATAGTCAAAATGACACTTTTAACAAATAAATATAATGAAATATTTTGTACCTTACAAGTTATCCCCTTCAAAATAATTGCCTTGGGCTTGCACCCACTGTTCCATAGGTTTCTTCCAGGTACAGTAACATTCCTGGAAGTCATCTTCTGTAAGCCCTTTTAACTCTTCAATAATTTTTTTGGTCTTCAACTTCTTAAGTATACTTTTCAGTTTAGGGAGGAGAAAAACGTCACAAGGGGCTAGATCTGACAAGTAGGTTTCATGGTGAACACAGGGATTTGTTTTTTGGCCAGAAACTGGCAAATAGAGAGCACATTTTGTGCTGGAGCATTGTTTTGATGGAGCATCCAACCATCCTCCTACAGTTGAGGTCTCTTCCTTTGAATTTTTTCTTGCAGCTCCATCAGTACTTCAGTGTAGTATGTTTGATTGACAGTCTGATTTGGGGACATATTCAGCCATAAATAATTCCTTTAATATTGAAGAAAACAAGCAGCATGGTTTTCATTTTTGATTTTGACATTATTGCTTTTTTTGGTCTGGGGGATTGTTTTGTCTTCGTTGCATTGATGTCTTTTAGTTTCTGGATCTTATTGGAGCAGCCAATTTTCATTGCAAGTGATTACAGTACTAAGAAAGTATCTGGATCTTCTCATTCTCTGATTTTCATTCAGAATTTTTTGTACCATCTTAGCACACACTTTTCTCATACCTAAATTTTCATTTAAAATTTGTCTGTTTGTCCATGTTGAGTTCTGATACAACCATTCTAATGTTTAAATGACGATCACTTCTAATCGATGTCCTTACCTGGTCCACATTTTCATCAGTTTTCATGGATACAGGACAACCTGATCATTCATCATCTTCTACATTTTCTCTTCCTTCTAAAAATCTTTTATGCCATTCAAACAAACATGCAAACTCTTGACATAGTGTCTCCCCCATAAGCTTGACATAATAACTTTCAGTTGGTGTTTCTTTACTGTTGTTAAAAATTTGAGGTTGATTCATTGTTCAATTCTTTTGTCTGTTATTTTTCTGGCAAACTGCTAAAGCATAAGGTAATGAAAACCTGTCTCACTGCAAAGCAAATGAGCAGGTTGGAACGTGACTTGGCAGAAAACTAGAGAAAGGCTCACGGCCAACTGCTGTAACTTTTGTTTCACAGGTAGTGTGTAATGGCTGCATGAACAGTCTCATTATTTAATAGCCTCATATATGAAATAAATAATAATTAGAAGACAGTTAATAATTTTAAGGGCTGACATCATAAACGTGCTACCATTTGTTTAAATTAAACATTTTCAAAGGGCACTAAAGTATTATTGCTCATGTTATTCATTTCTTTTGAACTTTTTTCATATTTAGTTGTAGTGCCTTTACTGCTGACAAAATGCCTTTGATCATTATTTTTCCACACCTCGTGGCACAGCTATGTTAAGATGAAAGCTTGTAAGTTACTGTATTTAGGTGCCAGCTCCAAGGAGCAACAAAGTGTATAGTATCAGATGGAACCTTTTCATGTAGCAGGGTGGTAGTATAATGAATACAGCATTACTGAAACCTTTTCAGCTTGTGGGGTATGGCAGCATTTCCTTTCTTAAATCTAAATGCTTAAAAAGCTTTGATGTGGCACTAGCCTGCCTTGGTTCATAGTAATCTGATAGTAATCATCATAGTAATCTGATAGATTACTATGATGCTATAAAGGAAGTTTTATAGGCTTTTTTTCACTGTGACTGAGAGTTGGGTGAGAATTGGTTTTTTTTTCATGGAAACTTAGATTATTCATATTTCAAAATAGGATTGGCTGGGTTGTTTAAGTAATACTGCTAAATAATGAGACATCAGCATTTATATAGTAAATCGTATTATGAATACAATAAAGAATACCTACGATCATAATGTAGCTGCCGACCGGGCTAGCCGAGTGGGTAAAGTACCTGCCCGGCAACCCAAAGGTCGCGGGTTCGATTCCCGCCTCGGGCTTGGATCAAAGTACTGCAAAAACCTTGGGAGGTGCAATATGGCCACAGAAGCCGATGCGCCAACAACTACCAAATCAAAAAAAAAAAAAAAAATCATAATGTAGCTTGTGTTATGTATAATAATAAAGAATTCTTGCCACTAAGTCCATTGCAGATATTAGACATTAGATCATCCTTTAACTTGATGAAGGTCAGTTCACTAAAACATTTCAAGGAACATTTTCTTCACATTGTCACATGTCTTCTCACTAAAAGTATGCTATAGTTCAGTACAGAGGCAGGGACAATCATGAAAAAAATCTCTAGAATTTTTTTTTTGTGATGATCCTGGTCTCATTCTGACAAGGGAGGTGACAAAGTAAGCTGTACATTTGATCTAAACTTGTGGCTAAAATCGCCAAAATGCATGTAGCACAAGCAATTATCATGCAACCATAATCAAAAGCATTCCTAACAAGTATGCTGTTGTTGTTCAATCTAGGTGGAACATAAAATCCCACATCAGTAAACTAGACATACCCATCCTTAAAAGATAGTCATTTTTGAAATCAGTGGTCTAAATGTAAGCAAATTACTTGTTATTTTGCTAAAATTGATGCAACCAGGATGAACAAGGGTTCTGTAATGCATTTAGGAATATTTACTGTGAAATTAAATCTGTCTGCATACCTACCAACTTTTAGAAATTGGAATAATAAAAATTTTATTAGAGAGCTGTCTTTCTGTCAGAATATACGGGAATGTTTTTTTCCAAATGAACAACAACAGTAACTATTATTAATATTATTATTGTTCTAAAGATGGAGTTTCTTCCCTTTCCTTTTTTTCTTTTCCTGCATTATTACTTTTTTTTTGTATTTCTTTAATTACTCTCCTCTCTTAATTCCCTAGAGAATGCATCTCACTCATTGATATACCTATTAAGTTAATATCACCAGTATTTTTACGGTTAATAAAAACTCAGATATCTTAAGTGAGTACTATCTAAAATCTATATGCTAATAAAATAAAAATATATTGAAATTCCATTTGTAACAGAAAAAAAAAAAGGTCCATATAAAGTTTGATACTTTGAGTCTACTCCTTACTTAGGAGTTACCAACGTCTGCTGGTGGGGCAAAGAGGTCAGAGTAATCACCTTAATTATATGCTCAGCTGCAATTTTTGCAAGATTTTTGTAATGTTTTGGATTTCTATACCCATGCTAACGTAGGGCCAGAGTAGTGGAAAAAACCATGATGATTGCACAAAAGGTGAATTCCTCTAGCATGAAACTAGCATTCACATGTTTCAGTTCAGTTTTCACCCTTCTGTTACAAAAAAGGCAACAATGGGAGTTTGTTTATAATTCTTAATGTGACATTAGACATACCAGATGAATATTAGGCGATGGGATCCTTTTCCCATTATGTGTTGTTTAGTTACTGGTGACATAAGTCCTTGCTTTAGCATCAAGTCAAATGCTAAGAATGAATAAACTCAAGGAGAACCCTCAAATTTAAAAAAAGAGGGTCCTTTTTTTTCTCAAGGATCCTCCTTGAGAAACCTAAAGTTCGAAAGGGGAAGACAGGAAATAGAAGAGATACCAATGTTGTCAAGCTCCAACCAGAAAATTGGTAGTAGTGAAAATACCTTGTTATAGTGTGCAAGCTTAATAAAAGTTTGAAAGCTCCTGGTAAAGATTCCTAGAGAAGAGAAGGCAGATCCAGTTTCAAAGATCCAAGAAAGAACAGCAAGGTCCAGTAAATGTGGTAAGTGGGAATATGTTCATTTTAAAAGTATATTAGGTGAATGGCTGGTAACTAAAGTGGTAAATGATTTCTTTTTATATTTCCATGTTCCTGTAGCCAGGTGGGCAGGAGCAGCAGTGCGTAGCACACACTTCTTGATTAGATCGGGGTTCGAGCCCGTGCCCACCAAATACGGAGGATGCGGAAAGGTCAGGAATGACCACCGCATATCCCCAGAGCAATATGGCCTTAGTTGCTAATGCTCCTAAAAACCAAATAACAATCTTGTACTCCTATATAAAATGAGATGTAACCTTAAATCTACTGTTTATGTTGCTAAACTAAAGAATGAGCAAGGGTATAGTAATCTTTAACTTGTGTGTAGCTATGGATATTTACTCTTTTGTAACTAGGGAGAGTGGAATGTATGTATGGTTTAAATGTATTAAAATAAATGATTGTTTGTTATCAAAATGTTGTTTCTCATTCCCACTGCTAATTTTCATCTGCACCAAATGACACCATAGATTTTAATAAGGAACATCAAAGTGTTATTGCAGCTTTGGAGATGAAGCTACTAAATGTTGCTTAGCCTTTAAAAAAAATACACAATATATTGCCAATCCAATCTGCAGTGTTAAAGGGGACTTCCCTTTGACTTTTAGGGTATAGAGATTTTTGTCCTACAAACTATTAGAAGTGTGGGACTGCCTCCTTAGTAGTGGTTGGTTGTGTCATCGGACTAATGAACCAGTGGCAAGTTATTGACCCACGACTACAGAACCTACCCATCACTTGGAGGTAGGGGTAGGGCCAACTTTATTATTATTGTTATTATTGGTCCTTTTAGGCTGTCATAGACATTCTTTCAGGTATGGCAAGCTGAGCTTGTTACCTGGGAGTCTAAAATGCTGATGGAACTGATATTTGGATGACACTTGAGTCAAGTGAACCAAATTTTTGGAAAGTCTAGTTGTTCTGCAACAACCATATTCTCTGCTTATACCTTCATGATGTTGGGACTGTTAGTAAGCCTGGGTATAACCCCTGTGTGAAAGTCCTGAAGTACAGCACCTTGTATACTGGACATAACCACCCAGGTGTGAACTAACATAAGTAGGGATCGAAGTGTGGTGTTCACATCACACAGAGTAATGCTGCCGCTCTGTGTTACCAGACAATACTATGTGGTAGATAACTCTTATCACCTAGTGCAGTACCACCATGTTGCATATTGCAGGCTAAGTGTTGAAACCCAGGTTTATTTTCCAGAGCAAAGCTCTGGAAAACCCCATTCCCCCATATCTTCCATCTTGAAGTATGATTGATGTCTTTTGAGGTTATGATGGGCATCATGGCGAGATCCAATCATCCTTATTTCGAGGGTACAGCTCTAATGGTATTCACAGGACAGAACCTATTGGTAACTCTCTAGGAAGCATCCAGATCAGCTAGTGTATAATCTTGCTGCATCTACCCTGCAAGATAGTGACTGGAGGGAGTCTGAGTATTGTGTATGCAGGGATGAGAGGTTATTGTCAAGGCCATGTTATGTCAAGGAGTTGGGTATATTCTTGTGTTTATATGCCATATTCAAAAATTTCATTACTTCATACAACATGTTCTCCCCACCTTTTCTTAATGTTGAATATATCGTGCATAGTCAAACTAATAGAACAATCCTTCTAAAACTCAGTCATACCTTATATATCTTGCAAAAAGTATTCTACTACTGTTCTGCTTATCTTTGATAACACTCAGATTTCTAGATAAGTTCACATATGTATATTAATAGTAGTAGCAAATGATGCAAGAAAGCAAGCTTTTTATAGCATCAGCCAAAAAAAAAAAAAAAAACACTTGCACAGTTCACCATCCATACCCTCCAAGAATTTGTCTAGTTCTTCCTTTCATTTATTCAGCTCATCACTTCCATAACAACAGATGGAAGCCTGTTCCAACAATCGACCACCCTCTGGCTGAAGGAAAACTTCCACACATCTATCCTGCAATCTTCCTTCCTCAACTTGAATTTATGCCCCCTCATGTGAGTAGTCACAGCATGTGGAAGAATGCCATTAACACATTCAGCCAACTTAATCCATTCAAGGTTTTAAACACCTCAGTTAGATCTCCTTGCAGGTGTCTAGTCTCAAGACACTGCAATTTGCAGGCTGAAGGAAAACTTCCACACATCTATCCTGCAATCTTCCTTCCTCAACTTGAATTTATGCCCCCTCATGTGAGTAGTCACAGCATGTGGAAGAATGCCATTAACACATTCAGCCAACTTAATCCATTCAAGGTTTTAAACACCTCAGTTAGATCTCCTTGCAGGTGTCTAGTCTCAAGACACTGCAATTTGCAGAACTGAAGCCTTTCTAGGTAAGAGCACCCTTTTGTTCTCTTCACCAGTCTGATTGCCCTTCTCTGCACCCATTCCGGCAAATTTACATTATTCCTAAAGTGCAGACCTGTATACGGTACTCAAGATGTAGCCTAACCATGGCCTTATACAAACGGATAATCACTTCCTTATCCCTCTTATCAAAGTTTCTGCATATCATTAACAAAAACCCATGAGCTGTCCTAGAAGTGTGTCTGCACTGCTCAGAGATTTTCATATCTGACTGCACAATTATCCCCAAATCTTTTTCATTCTCTACTAGACTGAGTGTAGCACTACATATTGATAAGTTACTCTGCAGTTACTGCTACCCATATGTAGTACCTTGCATTTATCAATGTTAAACTTCAACTGCCATTTCCCAGCCTGTTGATCTAATTTTACAGATCTTGTTGCAGTAGCTCACCCTGATTTTAGCCATCCTTCCAATCTTTGTATCGTCTGAAAACTTAGGCATTAAGCCTGATATACCTTCATCAGTATCATTGATAAATATTGAAAGCAATAATGGGCCTTGTAGTGAACCTTTGGGAACTCCACTAATAACATTGGTCCACGAAGAGCAGTGCCCATTGATAACCACCCTCTGTCGTCTTCCACTTAACCATCCCTTTATCCATAGCAGTAACAGGCCCTTAATGCCACATTGCTCCAGTTTGTATAGCAGTCTTTTATGTGCAACAGTATCAAAAGCCTTCCTGAAATCAAAGTATATTTTGTCAAATTATTTTTTGCATCCAGTTCTTTGGTCACTGCATCATAGTAATCTATCAGATTGGTTAGACAAGACTGCCCCTTAACAAATCTGTGTTGTGATAGCAGTATAATTGCATGCCTCTCCAGATGGTCTTGCATTACTTCTTTAACCAGTGATTCCATTATTTTCCCTGGAACAGACATTAAGCTAAACAGGTCTTTAATTACTGATGTTGCCTTTCGATCCCCCTTTATGAATTTGTATACATTTGCACATCTCCAGTCCATAGGGATCTCCCCCGAATCCAAGGATGCACTCATAATTATGGCTAAGGGTTTGCTTACCTCCTTTTCTGCCTACCTTAATATAATTGGACACTACCCATCCACCTCAAGTGCCTTTTTATATACATCTTCAACAACTCCTTCACTTTCCTTTCAGTTATCACAACATTATTTAGCTCCTCGTTAGAGTTTGATAAACTTCTGACATCCCCTTTCCTGAAGAATTTCTCATGTGTGAATGTAGATGCAAAATACCTATTCAGTTTGTCTGCAACCTGAGTAGGATCATCAACAGTTAATCCATTGACATCAAGTGACCCAGTGTGATTCAATCCCTTCCTTCTACTTTTAATATAAGCATAGAAGGCTTTGCTGTTTCAGAGGCTTCTCATAATCTGCCTTAGTTTGCCTAACCTCCTTTGTGACTTGATTAAAGAATACTTATATCTACCATCATCATCATCATCAACCATTTTCAATCCACTGCAGGATGAAGGCTTCTCCAGAAACTTAAAAGGCACCCGGGGTGGATGGGATCTATCCAGTTATATTAAAGGAAGCAGCAAAGGATGTAAGCAAACCCTTAGCCATAATTATGAGAGCTTCTTTGGACTCAGGGGAGGCACCCATAGACTGGAGATATGCAAATGTGACCTCACTTCACAAAGGAAGATCACAGGCTGACACAAGTAATTATAGACCTGTGAGTTTAACTTCTGTTCCAGGAAAATGAACAGAGGTGCTGGTTAAAGAAGCCCTGCAGGATCATCTAGACAAGACTTCAGTTCTAGCTTGGACACAGCATGGTTTTGTTAAGGGAAAGTCTTGCCTGACCAATTTGATTGGATACTATGATGCAGTCACAAAAGAACTGGATGCAAGAAATAACTTTGATATTATATATTTGGATCTTAGAGAGGCCTTTGATACTGTTGCACATGGAAGACTGCTGCACAAATTGGAGCAGTGTGGCATTGGAGGCAAATTGCTGCTATGGATAAAGGGATAGTTAAGGGGGAGAAAACAGAGAGTGGTAATCAATGGACACTGCTCATCGTGGACTAATGTTATTAGTGGAGTCCCTCAGGGTTCAGTGTTGGGTCCATTATTGTTTTCTGTATTTATAAATGATATTGATGATGGTATATCAAGCTTAATGTCCAAGTTTGCAGACGATACAAAGATTGGCAGGGTTGTTAAGAATGCTACTGACACTATGCTGCTGCAACAGGATCTGGAAAGGTTGAGCAGATGGGCTGAGAGGTGGCAAATGAAGTTTAACATTGACAAATGTAAAGTACTATGGGGAAACAGTAACCCCAGAGCTACGTATCAACTCTGTGGTACTACACTGAGATAGTGGCATAGTGTTTTGTGGAAGGCACCACCGGTGGTTTCCCACATCTGCACCATGGTACTTTGTGAAGAATTTACAGAATCTCTGTAAAAGCCAGAAAAAGTGTCGTGGCTGGTTTGTGACAGAGTTGTGCTGTGGTCTGTTGTTCTCTCTCTGGCTGCTTAGCCGCACGGCTCCTAAGGGAACCCCACATTGCCCGCCACCACCACTGGGAGGTGAGCCAGGCTGCCCATTATACTCTGGCTGGCCTCCGCCAGGGTTGCCTGAGCTTCCTGACGGAGACCAAGAAAAAAAAATAAATAAAAAAAAATAATAAAAATAAAAATAAAAAATAAAGTAACAGATTAAAAAAAATAATAATAATAAGAAAAAAAAATAAATAAATAAAAATAAAAATAAAAAAAATATATAAATAAAAATAATAAAATAAAAATAAAAAAAAAAAATATATATAAATAAAAATAATAAAATAAAATAAGTAAAAAAAAAGTAATAGATAAAAAAAGAGAGAGAGAGAGAGAGAGAGAGAGAGAGAGAGGGGCATAGAAAAAGAGAGGATTTGAGGGGGAATGAATTTGGGTGGGTTGACAGGGAAGAATAAATCCACCTTAATTTAGGCGAAGTATAGGAAAGAGTGTGGGTTTAAAAGTACTACACTGACAGTGGTAGAGAATGAAAAGGACCTGGGGGTAATTGTGCAGGCAGATATGAAGTTCTCTGAGCAGTGCAGATGTGCTGCAAGAGTAGCTCCTGGTGTCTTGTCAATGATATACAGGAATTTTTTTAGGGATGAGGAATAAGGAGGTAATGTCCCCTTGTATAAGGCAATGGTCAGGCCACACCTTTAGTACTGTATACAGGTCTGGAGGCCTCATTTTAGGAAGGATGTAGAACTGCTGGAACGAGTACAGAGAAGGGCAACAAGATTGGTGAGGGGAACAAAGGGGTCCTCTTACCAAGAAAGGCTTAAGTTCTGTAAATTGCAGTAGCTGGAGACTAGGCACCTGCAAGGTGATCTGATTGAGGTGTAGAAGGCGTTGAATGGGTTGAGCATGCTGAATTCTGATGGGATTAATCCGCTTGCTCAGATTACGAACTTGAGGGGGCATAAATTCAAATTGAGGAAAGACAGTTGTAGAATAGATGTGTGCAAAGTTACCTTTAGCCAGTGGGTGGTTAATTGCTGAAACAAACTTCTATCTGTCATTGTGAAAGTTGATAGCTTAAATAAATTCAAGGAGGAACTGGACAAACTTTTAGAGGGAATGGATGTGTGAAATTGTTTTTTTTTTTTTTTTTCTTTTTTGGGCTGATGCTACTTAAGCTCATATGCTTGCTTTCTTGCATAGCCTCCATTACTACTACTACTACTACCTTTGTTCCATTGAGTATATATATCATCCAAATAGCACTACTTCAAAACTAATGAATTGTTGTTGCTGCAATTCATGGAAATGATTTAACTGCAGGTAGTATGGAACAATAGATAAGCCAGTTCTGCTGACAAAGAAGCAGCCACCATTCTCTAGACAGGATTAATGCAAGCTCAGACAATTAACAAAAAATTTTATGAGTGATGGATGCAGTATGGCCATCAAGTTGAACAAATACCTCTGTATTAAAGTATGAAACAGAGGAAATAGATATGAGTATGAAACAAATTACCATATTGTTTCATGTAAAGTAGTTTACTAGCAGTGATACTTCTGGATCATATACCTTTGTTTTATTCATATGAATCTTTATTTCATGTTGCTCATTTAACTTTACAGGTAAACAAGTGATTTGCAAAAAACAAACATTTAAGAAAAAAAATCAGATTATTGCAATTTAAAGAACTCATAGTTTCAAATTGTTTGTTATTACCGTAAAATTTATTTGATTTTATTAAATTGTGAACATATCAAATAATGCTCATTATAGCTGGCTTCTCATTACAGGCAGTTCTCACAATAGTGTACTTTACTCAACTTGATTTCAGATCTCATCTGGGTAAAAAATGGACTTTCAATGAGTGGAAAGTTTTGTATCACAGCTTCATTCTCAATTGTATTTGTATATGTAGCTGAAATTTACCCCACAGTGGTAAGGAATGTAGGGGTTGGATCGTGTAGTTTCATAGCTAGAATAGGATCAGTTATTGCCCCCTTTGTCAAAGAAATTGTAAGTTATTTTTGTATTCAATTTTAGTTTGATCACACCTATTTAATTTGAACTTATTTCATAGTTAGTATATATAAATATGTAATTAATATCTTTGATAATTCCTCTCTTTTCATTATGCACTACATAATTGTTAGTTTCTCTGTCTCTAATGTTTAAAAAAATAAAAACCAAAAAGAAAACCTCTTCGTTTTGGGAAACTAACTTGGAAATATGAACAAGTTCCTTAAATTTATTCCCATAGATGTGAAAAATGTGTCTTTCATTTCTTTTATTTCCATAGATGTGAAAAATATGTCTCTCATCCCTTAATTCTAAGAATTAAGGGATGAGAGCATATACACTGGTGTTCAAAGAAAGTACATCATCCCTTAAAATTGTAATTGTTGTCCGAATAACGTAAGTATGTGGCAATATTTCTTACGGATTGCATCAGATAAGATTGACATGTGTAGGTGATGACATAATATTGCATCAGTGGTTACTTTCAGCTATATAAGCACGCTCTGCAAGAGTTGCAGTCATTCCTTACTTGTGTCAGGATAGCGAGTTATGTGCAGTTGACGCCACAAAGAAAGAGTGCTATTGTTGCTTTACACGAGGAAGGATGTTCTTCCTTCATCATATTGCTTATAGGGTGTCTTGTAATCAATCAACAGTGAGTAGATTTCTTTCCAAACTCAAGAATACTGGTTCTGCTGATATGAAAAAAGGAACCAGATGCAAATGAGTCTGATCACCAAAACAGGACCACATTTTGAAGCGTTTATGCCTTCAAAACCGTAAAGCTTCTTTGTCTGAGCTGAAAAGAGAATGGGAATAATATAAAGGGTTGGTAGCAAGTGCAGTAATAGTCAGAAGATGCCTCTTTAAAAATGGACTTGTAGCCCATTATCCTAAGAAGAAGAAGAAGTCCCTCCTCACACAAAAAATGAAAAAGCCCCGATTAATTTGGTATAAGGAGCATGTCAAATGGACTCCCAAGCAGTGGAAGTCCGTTATTTTCTCAGATGAGAAGAAATTCAACCTGTGTGGCTCTGATGGGAGACAAACTATTCACCATAGACGTGGTGAAGGATACCATCCAGACTGTACGGTGTCTACAGTGAAATTCCCTACCAGCCAAATGATATTGGGGTGCATTTCGTATCGCAGAGTAGGTCACCCGCAGGTTATAAAAGGTTCTGTAAATGCCAATGGATACCTGGCTATATTGGAAGGCAAATTGCTGCCAACCATTAGAGACCATTTCAACTTGCCAAGTAACTGCTTCTTTCAGGACGACTCTGTTCCTTATCATCAGGTGAAAAGTGTAAGAAGGCACTTCTGTAGTTACTTTAGCTTCGTTTCTGCATTAGAGGTTCGACAGTAATGTGTCTACATTTGTTACAGGTGAAAAAACGGTTGGAAGAATGGGTCATTACAACTCAACTGGCCAGGTAACAACCAGGACCTGAATTCTATAGAGAACTGTTGGCATCATGTTGAATCTGCAGTTGCCAGAAAGAAACCAAAGACCCTTTCTGAACTTCAGGAAGCCATAATTAGTGTTTAGAACCACGAACTATCAGTTGATTATCTTCAGAAATTGATCTTGTCAATGCCTCGATGGTGTGCTGCTGTCATCAGGGCCAGAGGCAGTTCAACTAAATATTAGTTTGCACCTGGTGAACTTTTCATTTTGTTTTCCATTTAAAACGATAAACTGAAGCAAATTGAGGGCTTATGATAACATTTCAGCAGTAATTGTCGTGTTTACCAAAACTGTTGTACAGTATAAAAGTTGCAAATGCTCATTTTGGAATTTTTTGAGAGCACCTGTCAAATATTACTTAGCTTTGCCTTAACTATTAATATTAGTAAATTAATAAGAGGAGTTTACCTCAATACAATATTGAGGTAAACTCCTCTTATTAATTTACTAATATTATTATCAACGTAGAACATATTGAGTATTTCAGCTCTGATTCATACTATCTTAACTATTAATAAATATTTTTTGTTTATATTTCTATTTGTGATGCTAGTCATTAATGTAACATACCATTGCGAAAAAGGGTTAGAAATGTGAAATTCCTAGGTGATGCATTTTCTTTGAACACCATTGTATACATTTATTTGTCCAACTCTTACTCAAATGTTCATGTGCTCTCTAGTACTAGGAGATGAGGCAGGCAGTTGTTTAACAACAGTTATTAACCCTTTGGCTACAAAAAATTTATATATTCAGCTGTTACTATCATTCAGTAATTTCAGTACAAAACTTCTAGTTTGTGCAACCTTCAGAAAAGAAAGTTATATTTCCATTATTTAATTTACTTTAGCCTTTCAAAGCCTTAAATAATTTAGTCAAGACCTTATATAGATATCTGGTTTAGAAACTTCTGTATAGGGTCTATGGACTAATTGTGTACAGATATTTTTTTTTTTTTTTTTATGTGAACCCCAAACACGAGAGGTATTAGAACCTATAGTACTTAGTACCGTGCTTGGGTTGGAGGTTGAGAAGATGAAAGAAGATATTTGTTGACATTGGACTTGAACTTCTGTAGATTGTAATTTTCAGGAAATACATATGAAGGAAGGTTGTTCCAGAAAATGGCAGTTGAATGAATAAATGAGGAAGATGAAAAGTTGGTTCTGTGGGTTTGAAGTTGGACAGTAAATGGATGTTGGCTGGTGGCGGCACGAGTTCGGACTGTTTTGAAAGAGAGAGCGGGAATTATAGAAGCCAATTCAGAAGAAAGTGCCCATGGAAGTATCTGTAGAAGAGGCATGCAGCAGAAACAGTGCGTCTATGCGAAAGCGAGTGGAGAAACTCTGTTAGAGATGAATCATTAATTAACCTAACTGCCCTCTTCTGAATGGAATCAAGAAGCCTGAGAGAGGTTTTGGGGGCACCACCCCAGATGTGGGAACAATATTCCATGGCAGGGCGGATTTGCGATTTATACAGAGTGAGCAGCTGTTTGGAAGAAAAATAACGCCGAGAGCGTAAGAGAAAACCAAGTTTTTTAGATGCAGAGGAAGCAATATTTGTAATGTGCTTGTGCCAAGAGAGATTAGAAGTCAGGGTAATCCCCAAAAGAGATATATCATTTTGCCTAGAAATCGGAGTGTCACTAAACATAAGCATAGGAGCAGAAGAATCCTTTTTGCGAGATATAAGACAAGACTGAGTTTTAGAAGGGTTGAAATCAACTAAGTTGTCTTTGCCCCACTGGAGAATTACCTGAAGATCGGCATTTAAGGAATTGGTAGCAGATTTTCGAGAAGTTAAAGTTGATTGAGCAGGACAAGGTTTCTCAAAATGGAAAGTTGAATGCAATGTGCTATCATCGGCAAAACTATGGATAGGATTTCCAGTCAATGGAAGAAGGTCATTGATATACAAGAGGAAAAGAGTGGGGGAAAGAACTGAACCTTGGGGGACACCGGCATTAGTGGAGAAGTTAGAAGACAGAGAGCCATCTACCATCACCCTCAGTGAGCGATTAGAGAGAAAACTGGATAACCAATTACTAAAAACAGTTGGCAAACCATAAGATGGAAGCTTGTTTAGAAGACCTTTATGCCAAACACGATCAAAAGCCTTTGAGATGTCAAGAGCAACTACTTGTGTTTCACTGAACCTTTCCATTGAATTAGTCCATAAATGGGTAACATAAGCCAGAATATCACCAGTGGATCGACACTGACGGAATCCATACTGGCGATCGTTGATCAGACGGAAGGTTTCTAGGTGGTGTAAGAGTTGGCGGTTAATTGATTTCTCCATTACTTTAGAAAGAGTAGAAGTAATTGCAATGGGACGATAATTGGATGGGAGGGATTTGTCACCCTTTTTAGGAACTGGCTGGATATGAGCAAATTTCCAAGCAGAAGGAAAAACACCTTTGGAATAAGAAAGTGAAAAAAGGCGGCAAAGAATAGGAGTAAGTTCAGGAGCACAGGTTTTGAGAACAAGTGGAGAGATACCATCAGGACCTGGAGCTTTCTTAGCATCAAGATTCATCAAAATCCTTCTAATATCCTTTTGACGGAAGACCACAGGAGGCATTGAATGGAGCGTGTTGGGAATGGTGGGAGGTGTTTTACCAAGATCATTAATACATGACCTGGAAGAAAAATGGGATGCTAGCAGGTCAGCTTTATCCTTGGCTGAAGTGACAACAGAACCATCTGGTTTGGACAGAGGTGGGAGCAGAGATGGGCAAAAGTTGCGGCCAATAGCTTTGGCAAGAGACCAGAATGCTCGGCTACCATTAGGGCAAGAAGCAAGTTTTCTACTCTTAGCCTGTTCAAACTCTAGTTTGGACTGATTAATAACCGCTTTACAATTGTTGCGAGCTTTGGTGTAGGCAGAAAATGAATCTGAAGAATTAGAAACAAGCCAATTACGATATGCAACGTTCTTCTCTTGGACAGCCTTAGCACATTTATTGGAAAACCAAGGTTTAGATAAAGGGCGAGATTTTAAAGTGGAGTGTGGGATAAAGGATTCCATTCCTTCAAGAATAATTTCACTGACACGATCTGAGCAAACGTTGACATCAGAAGTTTTGAAACAGTAATCCGACCAAGGAAAAGAAGAAAAGAAGTCTCGCAGGTCATCCCATTTTGCATTCTTGTAATGCCAAACAACACGAGGTTGGGAATAGCCATGAGATAAAGGTTCCATTGGAGAAGAGACAATCACCAAGTTGTGATCTGAAGTGCCTAAAGGACCTCTCACTTCGACCGTGTACTTAGAAGGGTTGTTTGTGAGAAAAAGATCAAGCGTATTGGCTGTATGATTCGGATTGTCCAGTATTCTTGTAGGTAAATGAACAATCTGTGCTAGGTCATTAGTAATTGCAAAAGCCTCAGCATCTCGACCTGCTAGGTTGGTGTGACTAGATAACGGAAGCCAGCTGGAGTTGTGAACATTAAAATCGCCAAGGAAAATTACCTCACTGTTAGGAAAGTTGGACTGGAGAAAGTCAAGTTGCAAAGAGAGGAAGTCAAAGAGCTCCAAGTGATTAGTGGAGTTGGGAGAACGGTAGAGACAACAGATGAATTTGACACAATGAGGTAGAGAGATTTTAAGCCAGAGAAGATCAAAGAGAGGAGATTCCAAATTGCCAAGTCTCTGACAGGGAATATCAGAACGGACATATGCACAAGTACCACTTTGGGGCGAAAGGAATCATACAGCAAATAATTTGGGCATCTGAGATGAGCAGTAGTTGAATCAACTGATAACTGAGATTCTGTCAGAAAAAGTACATGGGGTTTGGCAGACTGCAAGTGGAAATGGACATCGTTGAGATTAGAATTGAGACCACGTATATTTGTGAAATGAATTAGGAAGTCCTTGGGAGGTTTAGATCTTTTCGCAGATAAGCTTGCTCTATTAGTTTGACAATTCATTGTGTATTCAATAGTAAGAAAAAGTGGGTGGGACATGCTGTATGAAGTAATGAAATTTTTGGATATGGCATACATGTGGTAAGAATATACCCAGATCCTTGACATAACGTGGCCTCGACAATGTTCCCCGCATACACACTACTCGGACTCCCTCCAGTCACTATCTGGCAGAGTAGAGGTAGCAAGATTATACACTAGCTGATCCGGAAGCCTCCTAGAGAGTTACCAATAGGTTCGGTCCAGTGTACTAACTAGCGGCCGGCCTGCGAACACCGTTTTAGAGCTGTACCCTCGAAATGTAAGGAATATTGGATCTCGCCACGACGTTCATCATAACCTCAAAAGTCATCAATCATACTGCATGATGGAAGAGATAGGGAAGGGTTGACCGGAACTTAGCTCTAGAGACTAAACATGGGTTCCACCACTTCAAGCCTCCAATAAGCAAAGTGGTGGTATTTCACCGGTTGATGAGAGTCATCTACCACCTAGTTCTGCCTGGTAACATGGAGGGGCGGCGGTCCTCCATGTGGTGTGGGCGCCACACCTCGACCCCTGCTTACGTTGGTTCACACCTAGGTGGTCACCCACCATGTACCCAGCATGGAGGTTATACCCAGGATTACTAACAGTCCCACCATCGTGAAGGTGCAAGCAGAAGGATTTGGCTGTCACAGACCGTCCGGACTTCGCCGAAATTGGGTCCACTTGACTTGAGTGTCACCTGAATATCAGTTCCATCAGCGTTTTAGACTCCCAGGTAGCAAGTTCAGCTTGTCTGGCATATCTGAGAGAATGTCTGTGATAACCTCAAGGACCAGTATTGTCTGTACTGTAGTGATAGTATCTATATGGATACCTTTTTTTACCAAAAAAGCAGCCTTTTTGCACCATTGAGAAAACTTAGTGTCGAATTGTACATTATTCTTTATATTCATAAATCCCTTTCTTTATCACTCACTTTAAGTTTGTTGCTTCCCAAGTAATTAAAACCTTATATTTACCAATATTGTACTTTAATTGATAATTTTCAGACCAACTAAACAGTTTACCAAGATCTTGTAACATGGATTGATTATTATCATTTGCCACCCTCCCAACTTTGTATTGCTAGCAAATTTTTATTTCACGCCTGTTATATTTTATGTGTATATTTTAAAACTACACTACACGACGCCGAATTGAATTTAAATAATTTTGGTATGCATTGATGAAACGCACAATACTCGCTGAGACTAATTCTCCTCTCTGGCTAGCAGTTTTTTTTTTTTTTTTTTTTTTCCTTAGGATTATTTTTCCAGTTCCAAGTTTTCCAGCCATGCTTGGTGCAAGACAGCATCCAGACTTCTCAGTAATTTTTTTCTAGTATTTATATATTTTTAAGTTTTCAATTAATTCTTCTTGCAGTTAGTTTTATGTCAGTTAAAATATTCTAACCAGGCTGGCTTCCATGAAATATGGTATCTGGGTTTGACATAATTTTATGTTCTTTATTTTTTTCATGGTAGCTCTTTTTTGGTAAGTTTAGTATTAGTATTCAAGAAGCCACTTTCTACATCACTTATCCAACCCCTACTGATATATGTAAATATGTTAGTTCTAGCTCTTACTTAAATTTATTCAAACTACCCATTTCCACAACACCAGATAGAAGTTTTTTCCTACAATCAACTACCCATTGGGTGAAAGAAAATTTCCACACATATCTGCAACCATCCTTCCTCAGTTTAAATTTATGCCCCATTGTTTATTGTCCGATCAATAGGAAGGATGCCATCAGTATTTAATTTACTCACTCCATTCCAAGCATTAAACATCTCCATCAGTTCTCCTTGCACAAGATGAATTTACAGGACTAAAGCCTTTCTTGGTAAGAGTATCCTTTTGTTTCACTTACTAATCTCTTGCCCTTCACTGCACCCATTCCAACAGATCCACATCTTTCTTAAAATGAGGCTTCCAAACCTGCATGCAGTAGGCAAGATGTGGCCTAACCATTGCCTTATACAATAGGATAATAACCTCCTTATCTCTGGTGGCCAAATTTCTGTATATCATTGACAAAACCCCCATGCACTCTCCTATCAGCTTGTCTGTACTGTTCAGAGAACTTCATGTCAGACTGCACAGTTATACCCAGGTCTTTTTTGTTCTCTGCACCCTCAGTGTGGTATCCCACAGTTGGTATTATTGTGGGATTACTGCTTCCCATATGCAGTACCTTGCATTTGTCAGTATTAAATTTTAGTTGCCTCTTCTCAGCCCATTGCCTAATTTTTCTAGATCTTGGTGCATTAGCATACCATGATTACTATTATTAGCCACCTGTAAACTTTGTATCACTGGAAAACTTAGATATTAATCTCATTATTTCTGTAATCCGTGGTTTCATAATCTTATAAGCCAATGCAGCTCATACTATTATAAGCACTCCTGTTAGGCCCAGTACCATCCCTGATGCTTTTAAGGTTACTATATAACTGAACAGGACAGTTTGAAATTCTTTAAGATTTTGATGTATACTACTAACCTATCTTTCCAATGACTCGGTCACCTAATACCCCCTTTAAACCCTTAAGGCATACGCTGTGACATGTATAAAGACTCCTCTGTTCAAATGAAATCCATCTTTTCTGTACGGATAGTAAAAAAAAAAAATAATGGAGTAGAACCAGAAGTGTGCTGGAGGAAGCTTATGCAAGTTCCTGTCTTAAATTTTTGGGGATTGTTTATGGCCCCTTATTAAAAAAATTAGTTTGGCAAAATGTAACAAACTAGGAATGATCTTTAGCTGAAATTCTTTTTGAGCAAGCCCCTTAACAAATTGGCAGCCTGATACCTATCAGTAGAACCAAGTTTTCTTTTTAATAAATTTGTATGAAATATAAATTTGATTGCACGAAACTATGAGCATGTAAAGTAAAGTACTGATAAAATAGTTGTTGCATATGTTGAGAAGCAGCTGTGACTAAACAGTAGTTACTTTTAATGATTGGTAATATTCATTTAATCTCCTACACTTTTTGTCATAGGGAAATGCCACCCATCCATCTGTGCCATTTATTATATATGGAGTTTTATCTATAATTAGTGGTCTGCTAATTCTTTTGCTGCCAGAAACTCGTAACTGTGAAGTCCCAGATACCCTAGAAGAAGCCGAATGCTTTGGAAGGTTTGTTTTATATTATTAGTCTTTATATTATAGAATTAATTTTTGTTATTTAATGTTCCTCTGAAGCTTGTTGTTTTATCATAAATTTTTTTATATGACTTATACTTTTTTGTACATAAACACTTTATGTTGCATTTATTAGCATCACACTGGGCTTATGAGCTGTAACTCTACAAAGTGCACAAAGCTGCACAAATCCCCCTAAATAGTGAATAAACTCAGTCCACCTGTTGGTGCCTAAACAGATAATCATTCATTAATTTTATTAATGTTCTTGAAAAGGGTATATTAATGAAATTAAAGAAAAAAAAAAGAGATAATTAATGAAATCATGAATCAATAATATGCTGTGATTTATTTAAAATGTGGTTTTTTAGTAAAAAAAATATTTTATTTTCATAATAATATAGGGATTGAAAGGAATATATTTTAAAGAGGTTCTGAAAAAAATAAATGATGAAAATATTTTTTCCTATGCAAAATGCATATTTTTTCATTTGCATTTTTTATATGCAAAAGTGTATTTAATAAAGATCAATTTAGATTTATATTCAGTTGTACTTAACTGTGCATTTTAAATTCTTTATCATTAAATAGTTTTTGCATATGCAAAGAATTGCCTTCATCATTTATTTTATTTTTATATAGTTACATATTATAAATACTATATACTGAAATTTTTCTTTTTTTTTTTTGTATCAAATGGTATTTGCACTCTTGTTTTATGAAAATATTGATTAATATTTTGTTTATCTTAATACTGCTCTATTCTTTACTGTTATTTTTTTGGCATGTATATAGGTGATATAGGATATAAAAATATATTTTTATTTTTATTAATCTTATATGGTGAGCAAATGTAGATTTGCCAAAGGACTGCTAAAAGTTGCTTGCAGTATCAGTTGTGTTACTGGCTTTAAATGGCTAGCTATCAAATCTTCAGCTGAAAATATAAGTAGTAAATTTTTATGGAAACTATGAATTTTGATTATTTCAGTTATTAGTGATTGGCATCCTGTTAAAATAATTTTAAGTTTAATCATCTTTAACTGATTGATAAATTTATTTTACATTTCAATACAAAGCAATATATTTTATTTAAAAAAAAATTCCAATTCTACTATGCTTTCAGTGCCTTTCAAGGAAATTCTAAGCGATGGGTTAGTAGAATAAACACCATTTCAACTCAGTGACTATGAACAGAGCTCTGGTAAAAATATCCTGGGACTGGTTTCATAACCCACTCCCATGCTCTTGGAACTTTTTGTAAACAGGCTTAACTATAGTTCCTTCAGTGCAATTAATTGTTTGTGGTAGTGACTCTCACTGCTTCTGCAATGATAGGACCACTTGCTGGGGTAAAGAAAACATAAAATCATAGAATTTTTTGATTTCTTGTTGCAGTGAAATGCTATATGATTTTTCTTAGAGAAAGTTGTCAGTGTGTGCTTATTATTTAAAAGTTATTTTAGGTAAGTGATTATAAGAGTGGTAAAATGACATGCATAGTTACTAAAAACTTTTTTTTTAAAGTTTTTCAAAAGCTTAATTACAATAATTATGAAAATGACAATTTATTTTTAAGGTAGTTATAATTCTGACTGGGGGGGGGGTACTTTATTCAGAATTAGACATATTTGTACATAGCAACAGCATTTCAAGCTTTGGAAGGGTGGATTATGAAAATGGGCTTGTGCAACCAAACACTATCTCTTTGATTATGAAATTAGAAGGGGGAGGAACCCAACCACCTCTATAATATGTATAATTGTCATAGTATTGCATTGATAAGAAAGGAAAAAAAGCTGTTTTTACTGTTAAATGCTTCTAAACTTTAGCTATAAAATTACCAGCAAGTTAATTTAGTTTTGTGATAAAGATAATTATATTTCTTAACATTCTCAACTAATTTATTCATTAATATTTCAGAAAGCTGCATTTGGAAAATGGAATGATAGATGGATTTCGTGTCACCCAGGAGTCCCAAGGAATGCTTGAGAACTTGAATTCTAATTCTGCTGTAGAATTAAGTTCAGTGGCTAGTAGTAAGGTACCAGTAAGTTAAGACAAGTATCTTTTAGTCACCTGTGACTGTTAGACAACACGCACCATATGTAATATAATGTCAGACTGTGAAAGGGTATTATGGAAGTGTTGTTAAACAAGAATCATGTAAACATTCATAATTCATATTAATAATTAATATTAATGGCAACTGCTATAGTGAAAAATCCCTCCCATCCCGAGTAAATGTCCACTCAAGCTTTGTTTGTTCTCTATATTAGAGGAATGAGGTATTCACCCCTCTAATGAGAAGTTAGCATGTTTCTCATTATTGCAAAATTATAAATCAGTGACAAGCAACCTTTTCTATATGAGAGCCAAAATAAAAATCTCAAGCTCTGTATGAACTGCAACACAAATGGATATTTATATTTCATTGAATTTCGTTTTTTTTTTTTTTTTTTTTGTTTTGTTTTCAAGTAATAAAAATTATAAAAGCATATTTGAAATGCATATTCTTACGAAATACATTTTTAATTTGATGAGAAGGACATCAATGAAGTTAGCACTGCTTTTTTTGCCAATAACTATTCAATATCTAGTCATATCTGAAAAAGTAGGAACTCTGTGTCAGCTCTCCAACTACTAAGCACTGGAAATGTATCGCTAAGTAAATATGAGATGGACCAAAATTTGATCTGGATTTTAATTTTTTTAAAAATCATATTAGTATAGCAAAATAAAATTGTAGCCACTTTGTGAAGTACTGTCCCTACAATTACTATATAATTGTTCCAGTGTTCTGGGAATTTTTGTATTCCATTTCCAAAGAAATCTCTTGATTGATGTGAATACCACTTTAGAACTACATTTTTCACCTTATTATTTGATGAGGTGAAACTTAGATCATTATTGTATTAGTAGTTATATTAGCCATATGCAGATGGGCTTTGTTGTGGAGAAAACAAACACCTTTGGACAGAAGGCTTGGTCACTTCTTAGAGTTAGTTTCAGAGATTTTTTAGAAAATCAGAATAGTTAACCAGAAAATCAACATAAATAATGCCTTGGGAAACATGGTAGCTATCACCTTGTTTGATGAGGTTATGCTTTTCACATTTTTGTGGAAATGAATGTGTATTTGTTCCATAGTGGAACATTTATTTTCAGGAATAAAGTGATGGACTTATCAGTTAGTCTTTACTATCTGGTACCCCTTCCAATTGATCATTATGAGTAGCAGTGATTGACTTGCTTAGCCTGCTATGGTTAGTCTTAGGGTGTTTATCCCTTCCTTACTGCTGTTTTAAAATTGGGGAACTCGTTTCCCAATTTTAAAACAGCATTTAAAGGGAATGGAAGGGATACCAGATTGTAAAGACTAACCGACTTGTCTCATTAGTGGTTATAATACAGTTAAAGTCCTTCCTTCCCTTCCCTTCTTTCTGAATTCATTCATTCTGAAACAATGAAATATGATATTGTATTGGCTTTAGTTCTGTATACTGACTTTACTGAATCTCAGATTGTTACAGATTATGGCAGCAACACAAAGCTAATGCTGATAAGCATTGGCTTTGTGTTGTGTTTAATGTGATGCATGTGTGATGCTATAAACTCAATGAGTTCATCAATCCACATGATTTTCATATTGATTGCAGTTTGCTGGCCTTGCTTTGCGTGCTTTAACTTCATGCATTTGTTATCTTCATTGAAAGATGTGCATTATTTGAACACTGAAGGTTATGACAGGCAAGGTTCCTCATACTGTGCTTAACCCTCCATTACTTATGCCTCTGGCACCTCCGTAGCCAGGTGGGCAGGAGCAGCAGCGCATAGCACATGCTTCTTGATTAGACTGGGGGTTCGAGCCTGTGCCCACCAAATACGGAGGATGCGGAAAGGTCAGGAAATGACCACCGCATATCCCCGGAGCAATGTGGCCTTAGTTGCTAATGCTCCTAAAAACTAAATAATAACAATAAATATAACTTATGCCTCTAAATGGAAGAAATAGGTGTGAATGGCATCTGTGAGACACGATCTTATTTTAATTATAAAAAATTTAATTTTAAATTTTTTACTGAATTGAAAACAATGGTCTATTAATTATGATCTGATAAACTCAATTACAAAATATTGAACAAAAATAAATGAGAGAAACCAATAATAATAATAATAAAGTTTTTATTGCATTTTTAAGAATTTTCTGGGTCATTTATCCCCCAAATTGAAATACAGCTGCTGACAAAATACAGACATTCATGTCTGTATTTTGTCAGTTGTTCATGTTTATAAGGAGGTGGGGACGAACCACCTCTATAATATGTATAATTGTCATAGCATTGCATTGATGAGAAAGGAAAAAAAGAACTTTTTACTGACCTTACTGTACAAAGAGGTGAAATCAAAGCTCTGTGATAGATGCTTTTGCCCACCTGGTGTCTGTTAAGTGCCAAACCAAATATTAATTTCTTGTAATTCATAATATATTGAAATGAAAACAGAAAATATAGTATTATAAGTTAGAAAATATTGATAGGCAAAGGTACACAGAAGGATTTGATTTCATTTACAAATTTTAAAAAATAACATTATTTTAAAAAGTGCTCTATCAGATGCCACAATGGAAGCATAAAGTTAAAGTCCCTAATGAATTTCAAATCCTTTCACACCTTTCACCGAACTAGAAACATGTGCAGACACCATCTTATTTTGTGTTGACATGGATTGCTGTGATATTCAAATGACCCATGTTTCATAAGTCTTTATTATAACAATAATAGATACGCAATTTTATTGAATTGCATCAATGATATGATTTAAAAAAAAAAAAGTTCAGATCATCTTAACGTCCACTAGTTAAAATGCATGAATGTGCTGCTTCTATAAACTTCCAATTCATAAATCCATTTCATGGACAAAAAGCCTCAATATTTGAAATACATCAATGGTCATGAAGAATGCCAAGTAATTGGTTATTGAAAGGTGACTATTAACAAAATATAGAAATTTCTAGCACTTCATTAATGGCATTTCATCAATAGAAAGCCAGGCCTAATGACCATCAAGGTGAAAGGATAGAAACAAAATATTTTCTGACAAATATAACCTAAATTTAAGTTCACGTGGAAATGTATGAATAAAAAAAAAAAAAAGGGCTGTACAAACTGGATGGAACTAAGGTGACAATTTTTTCCCCTCCAAGGTGATGCTAAATCTAAGTTTTGCTAAATAAGGTGCAAAATTTGATGTCTGAGATGACTGTTCTTACTTCAAGTCTTTAATTTGATAATATCCTGTTGTTTGTCATGGAAAAGTCTCCTCATAATCAACGTGTGTAACTTCCAATCCATAAATATAAAATTTCAGATTAAAAAATTGCAAAATTAAAACAAAATTTATGTTTTAAGATCCTTAATAAATTTGCATAATTATGGTTAACTGCATATTAGTCATAATTAGGCAAATAATATTGCACATAATCATACCATGTTTTTAAAAGTTGTGTGGTAGTGAATGAACTGACCTAATATTTGTTACTAATTAATATTATCAAGATGAGAAATTTCTACAGCTCTTCATTTGGGTAATAGTAATCCCAGATTATCTTATTACTTGGGAAGCAAAACTTAAGGCAATTGACAGTGAAAAAGACTTAGGAGTAATTATATACACTCCAACATGACTTTTTCAACAGTATAGATGTGCTGCTATAATGGAGAGAAGTTCTATAGGCAGTTAAATTAATTCGTTAGCTGACCTCCATATACAAAATTTGTTTTAAGGTCCTTAATGATGTGTCACAAATGCATTTGCATAATTAGGTTAACTGCATATTAGTCAAAATTAAGCAAATAATATTGCACATAATAATCATACCATGTTTTTATAAGTTTTGTGATGGTGGTGAATGAACTGACGTAACAAGTTTACATTTTTTACAAATTAATATTATCCAGATGTGAAAAAAAATTCTATATTACTATATGTATTAAAATACAATTGCGAAAGCAGAATAATATTGTTGTTTTTAATGTTTGTTGACATAAATATGTGCCTGACTTCGCAAATGTCTGTATCACGAAGATAAAGAAATTGTAAAAGATTTTGATAGAGTGTACAGACCTGAAAAATAAATATGTAACATGATGTGCGAACACACAGTATGTTTTTTTGTGTGATAAACATAACTAATGATTTTGTTATACTTAATTTTTTTATATATAATTATACATTGTGAAAATAAATTGTTTTCATTAATGTTTATTATTATTATTTCAAAAGATGTTTTTACACCTGGCAGGGTGTAAAAATTAGTTAAATTTTATCTCGTTCAGCAAGTTTTCACTTTTTTTCTAATAGGCATTTAAACAAACCATATCAATGACAAAAACTGAGACATCTGGAGTGCAGATTTTCTGATTTATCACAAAGGAAATATGATGGGTGTGTATCCCAGGAACTGTATGACAGCAGTTTAAGCATGGCAGTCATTATATGAAGATACTAACCAGAGCACCCAGCAATATCTGTTTTTGAAAAGATGTATAATCCTGTCATAAATGATTGCCATTTGACTCTTAGGTGCATTTCTTCAAATAGGCCTCTGGGGTTGGGAAAGTTCTGACTCATAACAACTGCAGTGCAACACACCAACTGTCTATAACTGAAACTTTATTAAAATAATAATAATATAAAACCAGATCAAATTTTGTAAAAAGGAGGCAGTCGCCTCTCAAAGCTACAGTTGTTTTTATCACTTTTAATTCTGTAGAGTGTAATTTCATATTTTATTTTTATCTATCATTTTATTGCTTTTATTATACAATCAGTGTATTTTATTTTTACAAAATCTTATCTGGTTTTATATTATTATTATTTTAACAAAGTTTCAATTAAAGATGGTTGGTGTGTTGCATTGCAATTATTATGTGTCATATGCATTTCAGTCTGTTACAATTTCATAGGATAGATCATATTTGTTATTAACTGATTGTTTGAAGCCAAGAGAAACAAGTAAGAAGAATTATGGAATGTTCACGTCAACAAGGGCAACTTGACTGTAGAGATCAGTGGAATTTTTGAAATATCTTCGATCCAGAAATGCTTTTATTCCCTCTCCTCCACCCATATATATTTGAAAAATTTGTTTATATTTTTGTATGCTTGTGCTCTCTAAACATTATATTCCCCCCCCCATGCTAACTTCCTTCTAATATAATGCTTTACAGGTCAATGTAGGTGATGAATGCAAAAATGAAAGGCAAAAAATTAGTTACAAAAGTACAAGTATATTTGGTCCCATATACAGTCAGATACATAGTAAATTTTATGGCATGACTAGGACAGATCTAGATGTGGTGGATTAACTGGGATAATTTTTTTAAGATTATTATTAAAAAAATTTAAGATTTTTTTTAAGATTAAGTTTTTTTTAAGGTTATTCCAAAAGCACAGTCTTGTATGTTATACTTCTACATTATATCTCTAAACAGAACAATTTTCTGATGTTGCTACCCTCCACAAAAAGAAAAAAAGGCTGGAACCACCCTTGGATTAGTGAAGCACATCTTAAATGCAATAAAAGCAAATGCAATCACAACAGCAAGCAAAAGTCAGTATGGCAGTAAAAATGAAAGCTTGTGCATTCTTGATAAAGCTCTTTTACAAAAACAGTACCTTTTAAACATTCTCTGCCAGAAATAATATTCTATTAGAGAATATTTAGAGGATTGGAAAATGCAATTAATAACGTTCAGAATATTTTTGAATATAAATTAGAGAAAATGCCATAAATAAATTATGAATCTTCTGGTTTTTCTTTTATAATATGATGATTTAATTTATCAGATCATTGAATTTAATTCAGTGACTTGATAAATTTCTATGCTGCAAATGAAAGTAATATTCCATATAGGACATCATTAAGCCCTTTATGACTTTGTATTTTAATTACAGGTTTTTAGGGATAAACTTTGGATGGTTCAAGAATCAAACTCTTAAACCATAATATAACATAGTATTAGGAGTGGCAAATGATGCAAGAAAGCAAGCTTATACAGTATCAGCTAAAAAAAAAAAAAATTCAATTTCACCTAACCATCCCCTCCAATAGTTTACCTAGTTCTTCTTTGAATTTATTCAACCTGTCTACATCCACAACGATGGATGGAAACTTGTTCCAACAATCAACCACCTGTTGATTGAAGGAAAACTTCTGCACATCTATTCTGCACCCATCCTTTCTCAGTTTATGTACCTCATGTGCATAGTCTGAACAAGAGGAAGAACCCCATGTGTTGAGGCATTCAAAGCCTTAAACAATTCAGTCAGATCACCTTGCAGGTGCCTAGTCTCCAGATGCTGTAATTTGCAGAACTGAACCCTTTCTTGGTAAGAGTATCCCTTTATTCCCTAGATGTTTGTTATTTGGTTTTTAGGAGCATTAGCAACTAAGGCCATATTGCTCCGGGATATGCGGTGGTCATTTCGTGACCTTTCCGCATCCTCCGTATTTGGTGGTGACGGGCTCGAACCCCGGTCTAATCAAGAAGCGTGTGCTACGCACTGCTGCTCCTTCCCACCTGGCTACGGAGGCGCTTATTCCCTAGAGCACCCATTCTAGCAGCTATACATTCTTCCTCAAATGAGGCCTTCAGACCTGTACACAGTACTTAAGATGTGATCATGCATGTTTTGCAAATGCAGATTCCTCATTTCTACCCAATTTGAAAGGTTTGGGTTCAAGTCCAATTGATGATACAGGAAGCTTATTTTTTTTTAATGGGGCTGAGTTAGCCAATGTCAGGCAGAGGTGGAGAGTTCTTTTTGGGTGATTTTCAGGTTATCATGTTACAGACAAGCTAGCCTTAAAACAATTTATAAAATCTTCAACCAAGGGCTCAATGAACCATTCAAGGTTTCTACAAAATTTTGTAAAATAAACTTTCTGAAAAATTTTACATTAAAAATTAATAGCATATAGGTCCAATTCTAAGATTTTGTTTTGAACCTTAAACTTAACCCAAAATTTCCATATTCTTGTTATAAGTGATTGACTAATTATCTTAAAAATCTGTCCTCCATAAAAAAACTTTTTTACATTAAAATAAAATGTAAAATTTTATATTGCAGTAACAGCTATATAAAACTTTTTAAATGGAAAGTTACAATTTGTTTTATTTAAAATATCGGAAACATTTGACTTACACATACCTCATATCAATTGACTTTCATGTACCTAAAGTATAAAGATGCTTAAAGGTGCCTCATAATTAAATAAAAATATCTGTTTTGTTTTTTACTTAAATTTTTTATTGTTTTATATGAGAAAGAAGGGGAAAGAATGGATGGAAAAGTTTGGGGTTCCAAAGGATATTACATTCTATTGGCTGGGTTCCTTGAGCAACAAAATTCGGAGATCGCTGTCCCCCTCAACTTCTTTTAAACAATACACTAAGACCTCATTTGATTGCTTTGTTACTAAATTAAAACAACTCAACCCTCCCCTTCTCTTAAAAGCTTAGGTAGATCTAATTTCTAGATAAAAATATTACAATCAGAAACTGAAACAGTAAAGAGTGGTGTATGGTTATGAGTCTTTGTAAATCAAGGAACAATGGTATTTACAAGGCAGTGCATATTTTGTGTGAAATTCCTTGAATGAACAAGAGCAATTATAATTACAATCTTCACCATCCTCCAGGTCAAATCTGCATGTGTGAATACAAATCAGGCATAATAAGTCCTTCTGTTATTTTCAATTTGATTGCCTAAAACCACACCACCACAGTTAAAAGACTGTGATTTGGGCTATGTTATTTGCCTCTAGGTTCTCTGTTTGTTTGTAAGCCTCAACAGATTTTGACATTCCATTTCCTAGATTTTTTTTTCTGAAATGAAATGTATAATAAAATTAATATAAACTTTCAAAATATATTACCTATACAATATTTAAAAGTTATGTTTTTTTTTCAGAGACCTCCTCTTCATATGTAAGCATACTCCTCTTCATATGTAAGCTTCATATGTAAGCATATGAAGAAGAGGCTCATTTGTACACTGTTATGAGAAGTTTACTGTAATTTAATTATAATACATTTGGCAAGAATTTGAGTTTACATAGTTCAAGCACATTTCCCTTGTTAATGTGCCCTTAATTTAACATTAAATACATGGAAACAGCACAGTAATTTAATGTATATATAAAGTGCTTACTGACGTATAAACTGCATAAGTTGCATGTGATTGGAAAAATGTTTTCTTGAAATCAACTATCATTCTTTGGAGAAATGGGAGAAGTTTTTCAAGAAACATTTGGAGGACAGCTGACATTCACTGGGCTAATTTTTTGCATCACTGCAGAAAATTATTCCAATAATTCCTAGCATGAAATAATATACCATACTGTGCATTTGCATTTCTATGGATGAGGTGTGTCTAATTTTGTGGGTATTTTGAAAATGATATCATAGATGGTTGTGTTTGAGGATTCTGATATACATTTTATAATTATGTATAATGAATAAATATATAAATTAAATAAATTCATAATCATATATAAAGACATTTCCTAAGTTATAATAAATTGGTCAACTTCTGAGTGCTGGACACTCAGGATGAAGGGTCCACAGTCACAAATGGTCGTTAGTGTAGTATCTCAAATAGAGAGCTTTATGATAACTGAAAAAAGTTTCTAGTACCACGTCTTGGCCTAAAACCAAGGAACTAATGAAAACGTCTATTTGAGTCTTTCCAGTTGTTGTAAATGACAAGGGTGGGAGAAGCAACTCCGACTTCTTCCTGGAGAAGCGATTAAAGCCTTGGGGGAGAAGCAACTGGCAGGTGAGGGCTGTGCAAGACTTTGCACAGGCTCCTCCCCACCACCGCCACCTCAACACTGGCTTTCTGAGTACCTCCTTGCCGGGACAACTCCAGCTTTGAAAACTGTTAAAAAATACTTCTCGTCACAAAATTTATAAATGACCTTTATTGAATTATTAATTAGCTATTCAGAAACATTTTTGTCACCAAAAGGAGAGTTACTTAGTACAAAGAAGCGCATTATCGAAGTGCAATAAAAAAATAATTTTTTTAAAATTAATTAACACAAAAAGTAAATGATAGATTTCCATCAGAATAATTTTTTCTTGATAAGCAACGAATAATGCACAGCTAATAAGGTATAAGGTATAAGGTATGTTAGTGTCTAACGGCTCCTGGGATTTCTCCCATCTCCGCGGGTGTACATTGTATCGGGGCCAGAGATTTGAAGTGTGTGGGGGTCATGTGCTGTGTATTGTGTTGTGCCCTTTGTTCCTCCGGTCTATTAGCCGCACAGCTAATGTAATTTTTAAATTTTTAGCTCCATTAGTGATGGAAATAGAGGGGGGGGACACGAAAATTACTCACATTTTCCTGTCTGGTGCCGCCATTTTTAATTTTAAAATATTTTAAAATTATATGTTAAACCTACTTGTTGAGCTCTTTCCAACGGTGTATAATAAGCTATAGGTTGTCGATAACATTTTGTTCCCCCACATTTTGCCCCCCATTTCTCAGACATTTTTTTTTCAACAATGATCAATACGGCATTATGTTGGCCCACATAATGTACAAACCCATGCAAAATTTCAAGTCAGTAGGTTGAGTGGTTCCAGAGATAACAATGCTGTGATGTACAGACAGACAGACAACCGAGTGACATTATAAGGGTCCTTCGTTAGACTATGGACCCTAAAAAGTTTAATTTCAATTCTTTTAATCCCTGATTTATTCAGATTTCCTGTTTGCAGCTAAAATGGGCAAAGAACATCAGGGTTGTGAATTCTGTATTTTTTTAATGAGAATTTGCTTTGTATAAGCAAGGTACAGTTGCCTACTGATATTAGACTTTTGCAATCTGCTCTTCCTGTTTTATCACATTTCTCTTTATTTCTAATATAATAGTCTTTCTGCTATGTTTTTTGAACACTATCATTTGAGGTATCAAACATATTTGTTTGTAAGACAATGTCAGTAAATCAGATGCACATAAATTGGGAGGTTACTGTATTCTCCTATCACTTATTATAGTGATACACATTCCGACTTATATTAGCATTCACAGTAGGTGGAAGAAAAAAAATACGATACCAACATCCCTCGTGGTCATAAAGGATCATTTACAATTTTGACTGGTTTATAATGGCACGAAACATTTCATTTCTCAAACTGTCAGTATGCTTTATTTGTAGTTGTATACATGGGTAGAAGTACAAACCTACTACTAATAAAATGAACCTTTGAAAGCAGTTATTTTAGTCATACAATTCTAAAGATGGCAGTAGAACTATTTTATATATTTTAGCTCCCCGAATCGTATAAGATTTGTAATCAATTTAGTAAGCATTATTCTACTGAATGGATATATAAAGGAACATAACTATTGTATATTGAACTACATATAATGTTCTTTCACTCTATCTGTTACACTGGTCAACACGTAAAATGTTATGAAAACAAAAATACCCAATCTCGACTAATTTTATGCTGCTGAACACGAAAATCACATTAAAATTTGTCAATTGGCTCTTATTTCCGAATTACAGTTGGGGTCTCATATTAGCAAGTTACTCTACATTATCAACTACGGCTCTCTGCAAAATGCATGGCAACACTGCAGATTCAGTACCACCATGTTCTTATAACATGATCGGCAACTGTTGCCTCGCTCTGCATTACATGATAAGTTGTTGTCACCTCATCTCTGTTACAGTAATCCTCATATATGGCTAGGTCCTAGTAGTAGTGGCATGTGATGCAAGAAAGCAAGTGTATGAACTTATGCAGCATCAGCCAAAAAAAAAAAAAAAAAAATCACACCATTCCCTCCAAATTCCTGTCCAGTTCCTCCTTAAATTTATTTAACCTATCAACTTCCACAACGACATGGAAGTTTGTTCCAGCAATTAACCACCCGCTGGCTAAAGGCAAATTTCCGTACATCTATTCTACATCTGTCTTTTCTTGATTTGAATTTATGCCCCCTTAGGTTCGTAATCTGAACAAGTGGAAGGATCCCATCAGAATTCAGCATGCTCAATCCATTCAAGGCCTTATATACCTCAATCAGATCACCGCGCAGGTGCCTAGTCTCCAGCCACTGCAATTTGCAGAACTTAAGCCTCTTTTGGTAAGAGGATCCCTTCATTCTCCTCACTAATCTTGTTGCCCTTCTCTGTACATGCTCAAGCAAATCTACATCCTTCCTAAAATGAGGCCTCCAGACCTGTATGCAGTACTCAAGGCGTGGCCTGACCATTGCCTTATACAGAGGGACAATAACCTCCTTTTCTCTGCTAGCAAAATTCCTATATATCATTGACAAAACCCCATGCCCTGCCCTGGCAGCCTGTCTGCATTGCTCAGAAAACTTCATATCTGACTGCACAATTACTCCCAGGTCTTTTCATTTTCTACCACCTTAAGTGTAGTACCACACAGTTGGTACGTTTCTCTGGGGTTACTTCTACCCATATGCAGTACTTTGCATTTGTCAAGGTTAAACTTCAGTTGCCACTTCTTAGCCCATCTGCCCAAATTCTCTAGATCCTGTTGCAGTAGCACACTGTCATTTCTGTCATTAACAACCCTGCCAACCTTTGTATTATCTGCAAACTTCGACACTGAGCCTGATATACCTTCATCAATATCATTGATAAATATACAAAACAACAGAGGACCCAACACCGAACCCTGTAGGACTCTACTAATAACATTAGTCCACGAAGAGTAGCACCCATTAATTACCACCCTCTGTCTTCTCCCACTCAACCATCCTTTTATCCATTGTAGCAACTTTTTTTTTGTTTTTTTTTTTATGAAAACCCCAAACATGAAAGGTATCAAAACCTATAGTACTTAGTACAGTGCATGGGTTGAAGGAGAAGTATGGGGGGAAGGGGATGCCAGAAACTTTGCTCTAGAGACTAAACATGGGTTTCACCACTTCAAGCCTCCAATAAGCAAAGTGGTGGTATTTCACCGGTTGATGAAAGTCATCTACCACCTAGGATTTACCCTTAATACCATTCTGCTCCAATTTGTACAATGGTCTGCCATGCGCAACAGTGGCAAAAGCTTTCCTGAAATCCAAATATATTATATCAAAATTATTTTTTGCATCCAGTTTCTTTGTAACCACATCATAATATCCTATCAGATTTGTCAGACAAGACCTTACCTTAACAAACCCATGCTGTGTCTGAATTATTGCAGCAGTCTTGTCTAGATGATCCTGCAATGCATCTTTAACCAGTGACTCCATTATTTTACCCGTAGAGTTCCTTCTTATAAAATGAGGTGAAAGTTAAAGTGCATGCCACAAACTACCAACAATCAATTCTAGCAGTAATGTTGACATGTACCACAAATTCTATACAATTGTGCACTTCTGTGTATAACAGGACACATACAATACTTGTGGCTACCAGCATATTAAAAAAAAATTTATCCTTTCAGAAATAGCAGTGACCTTTGATTTGCAATCCCCCTGGGCATTGTGGATAGATGGAGGGAGGGGCAGGGGATTTGCAATCCTCTCTCCACCTATCAGCAATCCTCTATGCCCACTTTGCATACCCATTTAGTATATTAGTATTAATAGTGGCAAATGATGCAAGGAAGTAAGCTTATACAGCATCAGCCAAAAAAAAAAAAAAAAAATTACATACCTCATCTGTCCATCCAATCTAATAAATTATCTAATCCTTCCTTAAGTTTATTAAAGCTATTCACTTCCACAACACCAGGTGGATGTTTATTCCAAAAATCAGTTGCACGCTGAAAGCAAATTTTCACACATTTTTTCAGTCATCTTTTTTCAGTTTGTTTAAGTACCCTTATGTATGTTTTCTAAGAAAGAATAAGTATACCATCAGGATTAAAATGCTGCAATTTTCAGAACTGAAGTTCATTGTAGGAATACCCTTTTGTAGCCTTGACTAATCCTGTTGCTCTTCTCTGCACTTGTTACAACAGTTCTTAACACATTAAATATCATGATGCACATGTGAGTCATGGGATTTTTAAACCATTTGGAGGGGGGAACTGTCTGACTTTAGAATAATTTTCTTCTGATTTGATGGAAGAACACCATATATTTTTGTCAAGCAACCTTTGCCAGTGGTTGACTAATTCAGCCATAGTGAGAAGAAAGCAAAAAATATCTCTGCTCTCCCCAATCCAGATTGACTCAATTTCAAGTGCCAAAAAGGTTGGAAAATTATGCAGCAAAAATGTTTAAATGAGGCTTCCAGACCTGTATGTAGTACTCACAATGTGGCCTAATTGTTGCTTTGTACAGTAGGATAATTACCTCCTTGTGCCCGCTGGAAAAATTTCTGTATAGTATTGACAGAAACCATGAGTTGTCTTAGCAGCCTATCTCAACTGCTCAGAGAACTTGCATTTATCAATATTAAACTTTAATTGCTACTTCTCAGTGCACCTGCCTAATATTTCTAGGTCTTGTAGCAATTCATAACATGGCTGAGTTGATTGGTCTCAGGTATGGGTAGCATGATTTTTCTCCTAGAAACTCAGATTTTTTCATCCAGCAAAACAGCAAATTGATCACAGAACACATACAATTTATAGACATATTATTTATGGTGCAATATGGCCTAAGTTGCTGATGCATCAAAAATCTTACTACAACCAACCAATCTTGTTGTAGTAGTATGTCTTGGTTCCTGTTGTTAACCACACTGAACTTAGAAAACCTTGTATCATCTGCAAACTTAGAAAATAAATTTGATATGACCCCCCCCCTTAACAAATCCATGCTGTGATTTCTTAACTGCATTCCTACCAAGTTAATCTTGTAATACTTATTTAACCACTGCCTCCATTATTTTCCCTGGAAAAGAAATGAAGCTTATAGGTCTGCAGTTACTCAGTTTACTCTTTGATCCCCTTTGTGAATAGGAGAAACATTTGCATATCTCCAATCTATAGGCATCTCCCTGATTCCAAGGATACTCTCATAATTATGAGAGCATTCGTTTTTTTACCAGTTTTGCTGCTTTTTTTAAAAATCTAATTGGGTTGATTCCATCAACCACATGTTTATTTACCTTTAGCTTCAACAGTTCCACTTTCACTTTCTTCTCAGTTATCTCACAATCATTTAGCTCCCAGTTATAACAGTATACTTCTGGTATTCTCATGCTTAAAAACTTCTTCATAAGTGAAAGTAGCTTCAGAATATTTATTCAGTTTGTCACCAGTCTGAACAGGATTATTAACAGCTATGATATTCAGTAGGCCATTGCGGTTCATCCCTTTGTTTCTGGTGGTAAACATAAGCAGAGAATTCTTTACATTTTTAACCAAAGACATAATCTCATAATCTGCCTTAGCTTGCCTAACTCCCTTAGTGACATGATTGCAGACTAGTTTTTGTACATACTACAAGTTTCTGTTTCACTGATAATTTATAATCATACCATGTATTTTTCTTCTCTGCCATTAGTCTCATCAATTCACCTGACATCCATTTAGGTCTAACTCTTGAACATTTCTTAGTTGGCATAAAACCATAGTTGCTTCTATGATTACTTCCCTGAATGCTACCATTTAAAATTTGTTTGCCCCACTGAAAAGAATTTAAAAACTGTCAAAGAATATTTGTAGTCACCTTTATGAAAGAAAAATACCTCTCTTCTACCCTTGACAGTAGTTATATCTTTAAGTAAATTCCATATCAATATAATATGATCACTGCTGCCTAATGATTTCTTACTTGAATATCTTTTCTTAATCACCAAACCGATGAGTAAGGCACTGTGTATGGAGTTTCTTACTGCATGAAGATTTAATGCTGATAATCAGTTCAAGGGTATTGCTTTCTCTTGCTGTCCCTAACATGCTGGCACAGAAAACAGTTGTCCAATACATCCAGAAAGGCTCTGCTACTGTGTGAGCGATCAGCCCACATGTTCCAGTCAATGTCCGGAAAGTTAAAATTCCTCCATTATAAGATATGCTAATCTACTCGCCCATTCCGATTGTTGTATATTTGTTCATTATAGTTATCACAGTCATTTGACATATAACATACTCCTACTCTTTTGTTTTTCCAGTGCTCATGTCGCACCAATCTGACCCAACATTACACTGGTTGCCTACTTCAACTAGGTGCACCTTCTTGGATTCCATGTGTTTTTTAACCAAGTGCATAACTTTTTCTCACCTTTCCTGTATACGTTGTACTCACCATATTCAAATTGCACTTGCTGATGTCTAGGTAGCACCATGTTTCCAATATCCCTCAATTTCTGCATTTCATGACAACCAATACTTCAATTTCATCAAAATTATTTATTTTACTCCTGTAAATGTTATTTACTGTACTCCCATGAGACATTTCCTCTGCTTGCAGCTGCCATTAAATGATTTAACTATAGACTCCCCCCCCAAAACTAACAGTTTTCTGACCCACCTAACACTGCCTCGATAGCATCAGAAAATATTTTTGCATCCTTTCTATTTAAGTTTATCCCATCCCTATAAAAATAGCCCCTCCATTTAACAAGAACTGACCATGCTGAGAAAAATTCTGTTCCATGAGCCTTGCACAATCTCTCCAGGACTGAGCTGATTGGCAAGTCTCTCTTATCATGTATCTCCTATCATGTCTAGTAGAACTGCAGACATTTTCATATTTAATCCTAACTTGCAACTTTATTTCAACATTTCCCTATATCTTCAAATTCTCAGACTGCCTATTCTTCAGATCATTAGTACTAACGTGTACAACACTTTTTTTGCCCTTAAAAGATCCAAACTATTTTACATCATGAACTTTTTCCCTAACAAACATACCCTGGTCCTATTCCACCTGTCCTTTTTGCACAATATACTTCCTATTTTCCTAACAGTAGAGTCCAATAATAGCTACCTCCTGTTGGATCAGCTCTTTCTGCCTAGGGGGATGCTGCTATGTTGTGTGAGCATGATTGTGGGGCTTGAGCATTGAGCTGGGCAGATGAGTGCTCAATGGGCCCCTCATTTTAATTTTTCCAAGGGCATTAACCCTGCTTTTCAAGCTTTCATATTTGCCCATCAAAATGCTGGTGGGATTTTCTGTGAACTGCAGATCATGTGTAAATGCTAATGGTGGCCATTTTGAGTATCTATGTTACGGCCTGTAGGCTTCCAAATTCAATGTGTTAATTTTGGGATACTAAATGTCCCTTCATGATTGCCTTTTAAAGTATCCAGATTTTTGTATACATTAGTACTCACCTCTGAAGCCTTTCAACTTCTTCTATTGTGTCTGGAACTTTCCTGTTATTTGTTTCTGGCAGTAAAAGGATGAGCAAACCACTTATTATAGACATTGCTCCATAGATAATTAGGGGTACTGATGTGTGAGTAGCCTTTCCCTATAAAAAAAAAAAGCACTAAATTATTACTTGAGTACCGAGGAATAGATGAAGAATGTAGTAGCTGTACCATTTTCTAATATTTAATGTAATTCACACTAGGTGGGAAGATATCATTAAGTTTGTCATTATAAACAACTTACAATTTCTTTCACAAAAGGAGCCACAACTGAGCCCACTCTTGCAAACATACTGCTTGATCCAAGTCCCACATTTCTGACAATTGTAGGGAAGATTTCAGCTGAGTATACAAACACAATTCCAAAGGATGCAGTGATACAGAATTTTCCAGTCATTGCCAAGGTGTTTCTTAACCAAACAAGGTCTGAAAATATAGATAATATTATCAATGAGGGATTTATGAATAACTAGCTACTGCAATTATAAAGTTTTAGGGCTGTAAACATATCGGGTTGACTAATGGTATTAACTAAAGCTGAACAAAAATTCTTAAATTTAATACTAACTAAAATAAATTTAAGAACATTGTTACGATGCAGACTATAAGGCCACTATAGCATATTTTAAATTATACATACAGTATACGACACTTATTATGATCGTTACCATCTGTTGTGATCATAATGGTCTAGGCATGACAGCACTGCTTGTTGATTCATTCAGTGCTGATAGCCTAGACTAGGGGTGGCCAATTTAATTTGTGATGTGATCTACTTTTTTTCTTCAAAATGTGCCATGATCTACCATCTCAAGAATTTCATTGCTCATGGTTAAAAAAGTTAATCAACACATATTGAAAAATGTTGTTTATAAATTTTAAAATTAAATACAATTCATAATTCTTATTTTAAATTCATACGTATATAAATTTTTAATTTATGTGAAGTTTGTGTCTTAATGTCATCTGCCAAGCTTTCACAATCGGGGATATACTGTGATAAGGCCAACCGTAAAGAATCTTCTGTATGCAAGTCTTCGTCTTTGTTTATTTCAAATACTTTTGAAAAGGCTGATTCACATGGATCTGTGGAACCAAAACAGGAATTTAAAAGTTCACTGCATTTTTTTACATTTGGGTACTTTTCTCGGCAAACATATTTCCAAAAGTCTTTTTATGTTGATCTAGCTTTTAGGAAGATATCGTTTCACATTGTAATAATTTCATTTTCAAGTAATATTTTCTCCATGTGAAAAATCTCAGCAATTTTTTCTGCAATTTGTTTTGTATCTAAGTCGACATTAAATGGATAAATATATTGAACAATGTCTTCAATTGCTTTAAAATCACTGAATCTAGTTTCAAAATCATCCATCCACAACTTTCTCAATTTCAGAAATAGATTTCTCACTATTTTTGCTTTAGTTTTTTTTTCTTTGAGATCCTTAGCCATTGCCAAAAATTTATATTTATATGCAGAAATACTACTAATCATGTCACCCACATTTTTATTTTTTCCATGTAATTCCAAATTTAGATCACTTAATTTACTGGTAAAATCTGCCAAAAAAGCTGAAAATCTGCCAGATCGCACAATCACTCTGTATCTTGTAGCTGTTGATAATCATCTCCCCAAAAAAGTTTGATCAACAAATTTTTTAATTTCATTCAGCAAATTTCAAAATCTCTGTAGAGACTTACTCCGACTCAGCCACCTCACATCTGTGTGTAATATCAGAGCTGGTTCATTTTCATAGAGTTGCATTTTGAAAAGTCTCCTTTGAAGAGATTGTCCTCTGATGGAATTCATGATTTTGAAAGCTATGTCCACACTTTTAGAATTTAATCTTTTGCTGGCTAACACTTGTTGGTGGATGATACAGTGGTAACTCAAAAATTCTAGGAATTCATCACCCTTTTGGCACAATGCGATGAATTCGTTAAGCTGCCACATCATTGCTTTAGCTCCATCTGTTGTTATTGATACGAGCTTAAATAGTGGTAATTTAATTTTTTCAATAAAATTTTTGAATGCATTAAATACATCAAGGCCTTTAGTTCTTTCTTTTAACAAATCCATACCCAGCAGTTCTTCTCTAGTGGCAGAATCATCGAAAACCATATGAACAAAAAACGAGCAATTGAGCTGTATCATTGATGTCTGTAGATTCATTCAGTTGTAAAGAAAAGGACATACAATTAGCAATATGAGCACGCAATTGTTCACTCATATTTTTACTCATTTTTCAATGCCCCGCATCACAATATTTCGAGATAATTGCAGATCTTGAAGAGCACTTTTAATTTCATTTTTGTTTCTAAAAATTTTCAAAAAGAGAATCTATTATTTCTAAAAATGCATCATTGATGAATTGATCATCAGAAAATGGTTTGCATTTTTTGCAAGAAGATGACTCCCTTTAAATGATGCTACATTTGCTGCTTTAGATTGTAAAGTAGGTGCCACGAAGAAATTTTGTTGTGCAAATAATCTGGATTTAAGTTCCTTTAATTTATTTTTTCTAAGGTCACTATTAGGCAGAAAATCCGATTGGTATTTACCATGGAGTGCATTAAAGAGCCTTTCTAAATTTCCTTTTTTTGGTTATAGCCACAGAAGCATTGCAAATCAAACAACATTTTTCTTTTATCATTACAAAAAAAGTATTCTAGTTCCCACTCTTGATGAAAATTATACGTTTTACTCTTTTTCATAGTATTCATTTTAAATCAAAAGGTATTAAATTAACGTATAAGTACTGTCCAGTTATTAATATTAAGTAAGCTGAATAAGAATTCGACACATGCCCACGCTCTCCACGGCGTAACTGCATGAATTTTCACTAGACAAGCCTAGTGGCTGTGCGGCAACAAGAGTAGTCATGTGGTTCAACAGATTTGTAATAAGTGTATGCAGTGAGACGCATAATAATTATAACATTTAAATTTTGACTAATCTATTTTTTATATATATTTAAAATTCATCGTGATCTACCGAAATTAAAGCCGTGATCAAGTTGTTGGCCACACATGGCCTAAACCATCCAAAGTCAGCTGTCAGTGATGTTATTAAATCGAAGTGACAGTGCTTCCATCATCAAGCAGTGTACAATGAAGACCACAGAAGCTCACTCCATGACTAGAGGGTACTCAGAAGGATATCATGTCAGTCTCATTAATTGACACATCTCTGTAACTCATCAACTGACATATCCCTGTAAAACTTCAACTAGGAGCTGGGATCTGTACAAACACATTACATACAGAGCTCCATAGCCTCAGTTTTGATGGGAAAGTGATAGCGTATAAGCCAAACATAATATAAGCCCCAGACTGCTAAATACAGTTGATCTGCTAATCTGCACTGGACCAGCATAGCAATTTATGGTTCATTTCCCTCAACATGACTTGTTGAGGAGGTCTGCAGACAAATAAACCTGCAAACAATGGCTGCAGATTTATTTATTTTTTTATTTTTACACACACACACACACACACACACACACACACACACACACACACACACACACACACACACACACACACACACACAAAGAGGTTAAATGAGAGGTTTGGGGTGAGTATAGAATATAAACTACAAATGGTGATACTTGTTGCTGTATAACTAATAATTTCAATATCGTATTCAGAGGTCAACCATTGAAATCATAAAAAGAGACAGCAATAAGTGGGCATCTGTTTCTGAATTATTGCTGGTTTTTTTGTGATTTAACCTCTAACTGTCATTTAACCTTTATATATTAATTATGGTCATTGGGTTCTTTCTGCAAAAAAATGCAGTGTCTCTAGTCCACAAACCACATAATCAGTGGCATAGCCAGGGTAGGGTCAGCAAGTACATTGTACCCCCTGATGCCAAAATCTGGTATTGTCGCACTTTTTTAGAAAGCAAATGGCACCTTTTTTTTGTGAATTGCAATTGGTGCCTTTTTTTCTGAATATACCTGCTGACAAAAAATCCTGGCTACATCACTGCATATAACAATTCTTTGATATACTTTATTTAATTTCTTATATATTAAATTTTATATATATATAGAGAGAGAGAAAGAAAGAGAGAGAGAGAGAGAGAGAGACAGAAATATTTTCCTTGGAAAATAAATTCAATAAGATTAAATTAAATCTATGACTTAATTTTTAATATTGCTTAACAAAAGCTTTTACTTGGTTCATGAATGTTTTAATAAGCATATTACAATACATTTCACAATAATAGATCCATATATACTCACCTGCTGGTACTGGCAAAATCAAAATACAGGCTAATCCTCCGATCACCATGGTTCCCATTAATGATATTCTCCGACCCAGATACTTGATACTAAATATAGAGGCAAAGTATGCGGGAAACTCCACTGCTCCAGATGCAGCAAAATTAACAAAAGGATCACCAGCAAGATCATTCGTGTTTAAAGAAAGTCCATAGTAAATAAATGCATTAACAAACCTAGTAAAAATCAAAATATCATTACAATAAAAGTAATCTTGAACTTTTCTAAATAATAGAATTAACAGGTTATCTTGTGTAGTTATTTCAAAAAAGTGAAAACACACATTTCAGACTGCTTGTATGTCTTTTTAAATGTTCTGACTTAAATTGTGTCCCAGTGTATCATAACATCTGTTATGTTACACTAGGACATAATAAATATTTAAACATATTTAAAAACTGTACATGCAACATATTTAAAAACTGCACATATATCAACCAATCTCAATATATATGAGGGATGTTAAATTGAAACATGTTTAAGATATTTGAAAAAAATTTTAAATGTCACTTTTAACATATACATGTTAAAAGTGAACATATTCATTAACTGATCTATATATTCTTTGTTCAAAAAATTCTTTCAGCACTTGATGGACCATTCTTTCATGGCTATTATAAATATATATAAAATATATATTTATAATAGCTGGTATGTAAAGCCTAGTAGCTTCCAAGATAAGTTCTTTGAATGCTTCCCATGAATTTGCTGTTGGTAACATCATCAGTTGGTCCCACTGTATAGAATTTAAATACTGTCTCAGACCATCATAGTCACCTTTACGAAAGCAATAACCCTTCCCTTTACCCCTGATGGCAGTTACCTCTTCGAGTAAATCCCACTTCAGCACACTGTGATCACTGCCACCTAGTGGTTCTTCTATCTGCAGATTCTTAATGCATGAAGAATCACTACTGATAATCAAATCGAGAGTATTACTCCCTCTAGTTGCCTCCCGAACATGCTGATGTATAAAACAATCCAATAAATCCACAAAAGCCTTGCTAGCGTGTGAGTGATCAACCCACAAATTCCAGTCAATATCTGGGAAATTAAAATCTCCCATTATAAGACTCTCTGATTTACTGGCCCACTCTATTTCCCTGTACAGTTGCCTATTATACTCATCAGAGTCATTAGGCCTATAGCACACTCCTACTCTCAATTTTGATCTCCCAATGCTTATGTCACACCAAACTGACTCGACACTGCACTGTCCAGTGATGTCGACTGGCTTCACTTCCTTGGATTTTATGTGTTTCTTAACTAATAGCATAACCCTCCTCCCTTCCTATCCTGTCTATCCTTTCTGTAGATTTATACTCCCCAAATTCCAGTTCTGCATTCCTTGTATCTGTGTGACACCACGTCTCTGATATCCCAACAATATCTGCATTTGATGCTTTGAGCAATACCTCAAATTCATCAAATTTATTTACCAAACTCCTAGCATTGGTGTACATGCAAGTATACATGCACCTGTTCTTTTTCTTAGCTACCCTAACACAACCCATGTGTTTACTTGTACCACAATGACTCCCAGAAGTCTCTGAAATATCCTGCATCTTGTTTTCCAGGCTTCTGCTCATTCCAATAGAAGCAGTGCAAGAATCACTTTCACTTCTGCCAGTGGCTACTGTTAATCTATTAGTCCTTGTATTCCCCAAAGCTAGCAGGTTTCCGACCCACCTAACTCTACCTTGATAGTATCAGCAAATATTCTTGCACCCTTTCTATTTAAGTGTATCCCATCCCTGTAGAAGCAGTCCCTTCTGTTAACAAGTATAGACCAGGCTGAAAAAAATTCTACCCCTTGAGCCTTGCACAATCTTTCCAGGGCCGAATTGATCGATAAGGCTCTCATCATATACTCCCTCCTATCGTGTCTGGCAGAATTGCAGACACTTTCATATTGACATATAAATATTGGCTTTTTATATTTGATATATTGATATATATTGACGTTTTATATATTGACTATAAATATTTGCAAATTTTAGTTTAATTTAGAATTTAAAATATTTAATGGTAAATCATGGTTTTCTATGGGGAAGGATATGGATGATATATAAGGATAATGAACGATATGGATGATATAAAAAGCATGAATTGATCCAAATATTTTAATGTAAGTTTAGTGCATTAACTGACATCAAGCTAAAGTAATTTTGGGTAGGTGAAAAAAAGCAAAAAAAAAAAAAAAAAATGCACTGGTTTAATTCACATTGAACATATTTTGTACTACTTCGAGCAGTCTTAAGAACTATGGCATCATTTTTAATTTTCTCAGAAAAACCTAAACAATTATCTTTAAAATTGAAGTCAGTCATTAGTTTGCTTGTTATGAGTGAAACTGAACATCCATTTCACCCATCCCCTCACTTAGAGTTCATTAAAAAAAAAAATCCTTTCTGAATTTGCTGAAATCCCTGGCTCTGAAAAACATACAAAATGACCTTGAAAATATTTGAAAGCTTAAAATCAACACTTTTCAAAATTAAATGCCAATGAATCAAAGTACTCGAGCAAGTTTTAAATTTTTCATTGGTTGACAGTTTCATAATTTGTTTTCAATACTGAAACTTCGTCAAAAAAATCATTCATATCCAACTTTAGTTTTTCTATTAATTTAAAATATTCTGCTACTTCAACAAATGAATCATAGTTAGGACAACCATTTTGAAAGCTTAATTTGCTGTGTTTCAAAAAAGGGGTATTTTTTGTTGGTTTGGGAGCCCTGCGCATGTGGGGCCTGAAGCATATGCCTGTGCGGAAATCTGCCACTGCCATTATGAGAAACAGGAATTGAAAAATGAAAATAAAGGACAAATTGCGTCCTTTCTTGTTTCAGTAAAGGACAAGGACAGTTTGGCTAAAATAAAGGATTGCCCTTCGAAATAAAGGATATCTGGCAACCTTACTCTTGGGTTACTGCTACCCATATGCAGTACTTTGCATTTGTCAATGTTAAAATTCAGTTGCTACTTCTCAGCCCATTTGCCCAGCTTATCTAGATCCAGTTGCAGATCTAGATCCAGTCATATTATTAAACTGTGATTATTGTCAATAATGTGGTTTTTGTGAACTGACTATTATAGTACAAGAAATATTTCCTTTTCTTCCTATTTTGTTTTTTCATATTCTCTTATTATAACATTCATAAATATACAGATTTGTTTGTAACATACATATGTTGTAAATATTAAATAATACTAAATTTTTTTATACACATATACCACATGTACCCCTCCAGTGCAACATACCCACAAAATTTATATTCTCTCCCTTGGTGCAAACATGCTGGATTCAACACTGCAACCATTCCTTTATCCACAGCAGCAATTTTCCCTTAATGCCACACTGCTCCAATTTGTATAACAGTCTTTTATGGGAAACAGTATCAAAAGCTTTCCTGAAATCCAAAGTATATGATATCAAAAGTATTTTTTGCATCCAGTTCCTTTGTTACTGAATCATAATATCCAATCAGATTGACCAGACAAGATCGTCCCTTAACAAATAAATCCATGCTGTGACTGCAGTATAATCACATTCCTGTCTAGATGGACTGGTATTATCTTTTAACTAGTGACTCCATTGTTTTCCGTAGAACTAAAGTTAAGCTAACAGATCTGTAATTACTTATGTCACCTTTTGATTTCTCTTTGTGAAATGGGGATATATTTGCACATCTACAGTCCATAGAGACCTCCCCTCAATCCAAAGACGCTCTCATAATTATGGTTAGGGGGTTTTCTTACCTCCTTTGCTGTCTCCCTTAATATAATTGGATAGATTCCATCCACCCCAGTTGCCCCTTTTATGTACATCTTCAAGAATTTCTCTTACATTTTACTTTCAGTTATCTTTCAGTTATCACAAATCATTTAGCTCCTTTTTAGAGTTTGATAAACTTCTAGCATCTCATTTCCTAAAGAATTCTTCATGTGTGAATGTACAGTATATGCAAAATATTCAGTTTGTCAGCAATCTGAGTAGGATCATCAACAGTTAGACCTTCAGCATCAAGTGGACCAATGTGATTCAAATCCTCCCTACTACTGTTAATATAAGCAACTACTGCCAGAGAATTTTCTTAATCTGCTTTAGCTTACTTAACCTTTGTGACTTGATTTCAGACTAGTTTCTATCTACCATAGGCTTCTGTATCATCTGACACTTCATATGCATCCTATGCATTTTATTTTCTCAGCCACAAGTATCATCATCTGACATCCATTTAGGTCTAAGCCTTGAACTGTATTTCTTAGTAGGAATGAAAAGCCTAGTAGCTTTTACAATCACTTTTCTGAATGTATCCCATTTAGAATTTGCTGTTGGTAACACCATTAGTTGGTTCCACTGTACAGAATTTAAAACTGTCTGAGACCACTGTAGTCTCCTTTATGAAAGCAAAAACCCTTCCCTTTACCCTTGATGCTAGTCACATCTTTAAGTAAATCCCACATCAGTACACTGTGATCACTGCCACCTAGTGGTTCTTTTAATAGCAGATCTTTAATGCATGAAGAATCACTGGTGATAATTAGATCAAGAATATTGCTCTTTCTTGTTGCTTCTCTAACATGCTGCTGTAGAAAACAGTCATCCAATAAATCCACAAAAGCCTTGCTAGTGTATGATTGACCAACCTACAAGTCTGACATAGCCGAGTGGCCAGGAGCACGCATGCACACGCTCTTTGAGTGGACCGGGGTTCAAGCCTGTGACTACTAAATACAATTAACATTTGTATTGAATAATTTATTGTAAACTCCACTGACCTGGTGGTTGTGCTGGAGTATGAACAAGAACATTTTTTAAGTTCCAGTCAATACCCGAAAAGTTAAAATCCTCCATTTTAAAACATTCTAATTTACTGGCCCACTCTATTTCTCTGTACAGATGTTTGTTGTACCATCACAGTCATTACACTCTCACTTAGTTTTGATTTCCCAGTGCTTATACCATACTGACTCAACGTTGTATTGGCCATGTTGACAGGATGCATAACTAAGAGCATAACTCCTCCCACCTCCTGTTCTGTCTATCTATCCTTTCTCTGTGGTGTATATGGATGTCAGTCCAGAAAGCATGGTATTGTATGAGTAATTAAATGAAAATGTCCTTTCTGTACATATCAGATACGTCCTTGATATCTGATATGTCCTTTCTGTACATATCAGATATCAGAGACGTGGTGTCACCCACCATGTTCAAACTCAGCATCCCTCGTGCCTGAGTGACACCACGTCTCTGATATCCCTACAATGTCTGAATTTGATGATTGATTAGTACTTCATTAAATTTATTTCCAATGCCCTAGCATTAGTGTACTTGCAAGTATACACGCACCTGTTCTTACTCTTAGTTACTCTAATACAGCCCATGTATTTACTTGATCTGTGATGGACCACAGCAGTGCTTGAAATTCCTTGATTGCTTTCCATGCTGCTGCTGCTGCTTGTTACAATAGAAGAAATGCAAGAACCATTCTCACCTCTGTTTGTGGCTCGAGTTAATCTATTACTCTGTTTATTCCACTAAGCTAGCAGTTTTCTCATGCTACCTCAGTTGCATCAAATATCCTTGTACTTCTATTTAAGTGTATCCCATCCCTGCCAAAACAGTTTCCCCTGTTAGCAAACACAGACCACATCAGTCTTACTCAGTCTCTCTAGGGATAAATTTATTGACAATGCACTCAACATGTACTCTCTCCTATTATGCCTGGACAGAATTGTAGACACGATATTTGATGGTGTGCTTGCTTTTTCTGGACAGCCCTGATATTTTTGTGTGCAGAAATTGCATTTATCAATGTTGAATAAAGATAGTTACAAAATGCAACTAATAACATTGAAAGGCACCACCTACATACCAACTAAATTAAAATTAAAATAAACATTTCAGAAATAAATAAATAAGCAGATGCCAACACTAAGGGAAACAGTCTTCTGCTTAAAATATGGCTTAACTGCTACCAGAAAGAAGCTGGGATATCCCCACTCCACTTAACTCAAAGGGAAAATACAGACACCCACTAGAAGAAAACATAAAAGAAAGAGAAGAAAGTTTTAGGGGAACCACAGTGACTACTTCTTCAAGAGCCTTAGGCCATGGGGAAATTTCTAAACACTCATTTCTCTCATGGCTTGCTAACAGCAAACTATGGACTCCAATACAAGCAATCAAGAAAGACAGACATGATAAGAGAAATAAATCCCAATAATTAAGAAACAACTAAAAACAATTGAAAGACAGAATGTAAATTAGATGCCAACACTCAAAAAATTATGCAAATATGCAATCTAATGTATACTAACTGAAATTAAACAAAAAACCACAAATTAACTACAAAATTAGATTAATTTGATATCAAACACAAACTTCATTCAAAGATGGAAAAATGCATATCAACAAAATTTTAATTTTGTTGGTATGCAGGTGGCAGTCACTTTTCAACATTATTAGTTGCAGTTTGTAACTATCCTTTTAATGTGGTATAATAGTATTTTAATTTCACAAGTCATTATTTGATCACACCACATTTTGTTTTCAACTTTAGATGAAAACATGATGTCACTGAATATGAAATGAGACATTTTTAGACAGACAGCAGGAAGAAAGCTCATTGTGACAGTAGTGGCATTTGAGGAGCAATACAGCATTTATAAGTACAATGTTCAACATGGGGTTTTACTGAAAAGAATGTGTATTTATTTTTGAACATCACCTTATATCCAAATCATTTTTAAATTAAGTAAATATCAATAGGCTTCTACCAAATAAAACAATCACTCATCATATTGGATTGCATTGCTAAATGAGGAGTGTGAATATAACTAGAAGTCAATAGTTTTATCAGAAGATAAGCTGCAGGAAGCTGAAGAAACACTTTTGAAATCTGGAAAATTTCTACCAAGCTTTGACAATGGTGTGATTTGCCATAAAGGAGTGCACATTGAGCCACAAGAAAGTTGAAGGTACGTAACATATTGAGTTTGGATGGCCTCCATAGCTGGCTGGTAAGGAGTGGGAGTGCAGTAGCACACGCAACTATTTTTTTATTTTATTTTTTCATCCAGGGTTAAATATTCCAGACAACCTATTTTTTTCAGTTGAAGCCTTTTAATAAAATTTTCTTGTATTGCAAACTGGTTTACATTTTAATTAGATAAATCTGTATAATATAAATATAAATTTATCCTTATATTAAAACACTACTAGGAATGGTGAAACAAGATTCTCTTAACCCTGAGTTAGGTGCACGGTCAAATTTTGATTTGATCCTGATGGTATTTTGGCAATACATGCATCAAAATACTCTGTCCACATATCTGAAACTCCTAATAGCTGTTTTTGAAAATGTTTTCTTTGAATTCTCCACTGAAAATTCCAAAAATGTCTGTTAATTGTCACACAATTAGGTAAAATCCATGATTAAGTTAAATATAATTGTGTACATGTTGACTGACATCTACCATGTACAGTTATTGATTGCAAGCTTGCATTGCTGGAATGTGCTCTCCTCCAATCGATAATTATCTCTGGCTTCCTGACATTCATACATCATCTGAAATCAAACTGTTGATGTACACACTTCACTTTTCATGCAGCAAGTGCTCCTAATTACTGACAGGCTGGTGTCTAATTGCAGTGTCTGTTGAAGTGCATGGTTTTTAAATTAGCATTTGCTCACCGACAGGACTAAAGAGAGTTTTAATTTAAAAACTTAAAAAATATTTTTTAATATAAAACATGGATTTTTCACAGTTATGTTCAGAAAAGATTGCTATAAGTTTCATTAAAAAATGAATTTTGAATTATTTCTTTGATGACTTCAAATTTTTGCATGGCTAACTCAGAATTAATTTATGAAATATCTAAATATAATCTCAATTATTTTAAGAGTCTGCTTTATTTCTTACCAATTTATGTATAGAATCAAAGTTTTTTTCCTGATATTTGGAGTTTTTACCAAATCAAAGAGTGTTCCACTTTTGGTTCTTTTTTCTTTCTCCTCCTAAAGTAAAGGTTAGTAAATTTAATGGACAGAAAGAAAATTCTTTTGATGATGTATAAAACAAATTAAATATTGTTTCCTTCAGTCTTCAAAGTAAATTTTATAATTCCTGTTATATAAGAAACAGAAGAGAAATTTACAAAACAATCTTGTAATGAAAAAATTAAACTTGAATATGGATATAATCATCTCAAGTAAAAAAAAGAAAAAAAAAGAAAAACAAAGCTGATGCTCTGAATGCTGCATTTGGGTACAAAACTCTATATCAGTAAATGAGTTTTTTTCAGAATAGAATGGCTTTATTTAGAGCTGCTTAACATAATGCAAAAACAAATAACATAAAAAATATCAATGCAAAAACAAATAACTGGTAAAATCAATTTTTACTTGCTTATAACGTCATTCCTAGAATATATTTGCCACACCTCATATATCAGAGCTGATGGAAATTATTTGTTCATTTATTTAGTACACTGACATTCGCACATATATGTGGTTTCTTTTAAGGACTCCTTAAAGCATTTAGGCAGGCAGTACTATATATAATGTATTTTTAATTATTAATTCTTTAAATTCAAATTTATTAAGCAAAATGATGAAAAAAAAAATGCCAACTCTCAGCAATACTAATTATTAAGTTCAAATTTATTAAGTAAATGATGGAAAAAAGAATAATGAATTATGAAAAAAAAAAAGAAATGTCAACTGTTAGCAATCTTTTCTAAGATTGGTCTGGACTATGCTTTGTATGCTTGGAATTGGCGCACCCAGGGTCCTGAGCTGGATATCATCATTCTTCTCTTCCCTTTCTACTTCTGACTCTCTCACCTCTTCCCTTTCTACTTCTGACTCTCTCTCTCTCTCTCTCTCTCTCTCTCTATCTCAGGGTAACTCAGGAATTTTTTTTGGCTGGTGCAGCATAAGCTTCAGGCTTCCTTGCACCATATGGCTAATAATAATAATAATAATAATTATACCAGTTGATCGAAGAAAGTGTACTGTACTACATGTACGAACCCCAGGCAGTACTAGAGACCCCAACCCACAAGCTATACTGGGACTGTGCTATAATAAAGAATAAGACAATCTTGCACAACAGACCGGACATAACCCTTGTGGACAAGAAGGAAAAGGCTACCTATCTGATCGACATAGCAATACCCAACACTGGCAACCTGCAGAAAACCCATGGGGAAAAAATCAGGAAGTACACGAACCTAAGACAGGAGATCAAAGAGATGTGGCATATGTAACAAGTAACGACCATCCCAGTCATCGTGTCAACCACAGGTATGGTGCCAAAGACCCTACATAACAGTCTAGCAGCAATAGGTCTCCCAGCGAACACCTACAATGAACTCCAGAAAGTGGCAATTAACACCTTTAGTTCCTCAACCAACAGTAACACCGGACATAACAACAACCACTCTGCGTACTTGGTAATAATACCAGTTATGAGGTGGAACCTCCCAATCAAGGAGAAATAATATAAGATAATAATAATTGTTTGCAGAACTTACTTGTGATTGTGTACACTTTTACAGCATGGATCAAAATGAACATTCACAATTCATGTATATGATGTGCAAACACCATTCTACCATTATTATTATTATTATTTTTTTTTTTTGCAAAAGACTGTTTGCATCTATAATACACTAGCACTCTGGATGAGTTAAAAAGCTAAAAATAACTTTCTGAACCTGGACTGAATATTTCTATATATTATACTTTTGACTATATAATATCGGTATGGATACACTAAAGTTAACCCATAAATTTGAACTATGTATGTACTGTAAAGGGCATCGTTTTAATAGTACCTCATATTGTGGGTGCCTTTGCAACGAGATAGCTGGTATTGCACTACTTCAAATAAATAACGCTTCTCTAGTAGAGAAAACTATTGTTATTTATTTTCAGAGGATACCACCACCCAGACGATCGTTTCGAGGCTAGTGGGCTTCATCATCAGCGGGCAGGCAGGTACCCTGGTAGTGCAACATGCCATTACAGTTGCAAAGTTATATCCACAATTTGAAAGATGCCAAAGGGTGTTGGAAATAATGTATTTGAAGACGAAATGCACAAGGCATAATCCTTATGGGTTTTGGTAATTAACTATATAATAACGGTGTAGATACACCATAGTTAACCCATAAATTTGAACTATGTATGTAGTGTAAAAGGCATCGTTTTAATAGTATCTCATATTGTGGGTACCTTCGCAACGAGATAGCTGGTATTGCACTACTTCAAATAAATAACACTTCTCTAGTAGAGAAGACTACTGTTATTTATTTTCAGAGGATATCACCACCCAGACGATAGTTTCGAAGCTAGTGAGCCGGCAGGTACCCTGGTACAATGCCTTTTACACTACATACATAGTTCAAATTTATGGGTTAACTATGGTGTATCTACACCGATATTATATAGTTAATTACCAAAACCCATAAGGATTATGCCTTGTGCATTTTGCCTTCAAATACATTATTTCCAATACCCCTTGGCATCTCTCATATTGTGGATATAACTTCGAAACTGTGATGGCATGTTGCACTAGCAGGGTACCTGCCCGCCCACTAGCTTCGAAACGATTGTCTGGGTTGTGGTATCCTCTGAAAATAAATAACAATAGTCTTCTCTACTAGAGAAGCGTTATTTATTTGAAGTAATGCAAGACCAGCTATCTCGTGAAGGCACCCACAATATGAGATACTATAAAAACGATGCCTTTTACACTACATACATAGTTCAAATTTATGGGTTAACTATGGTGTATCTACACCAATATTATATAGTTAATTACCAAAACCCATAAGGATTATGCTTTGTGCATTTCGTCTTCAAATACATTATACTTTTGAGTAAATACAAATAGAAAAAAGTTGTCCAAGAAAATGGAAGTAAGGAGAATAAATGATGTAGAAAAGCTAGTTATGCATATTTGAAGTTGAGTTATAAATGGGGAGCTGGGTGCACATGTTTACAATGATTAAGAGAAAAGAGATGGACAGAATTATATATGTCTTGGGAAGAAGAGTGCCTATGAAAATATCTGTAGAAAAGGTATGCAGCAGAAACCGAACATCTGTGTGGAAGGGAATGGAGTGAATTTGAGAGAGGAATTGATAACTAACTATTTTCTTTTAGATAGAGCCAAAGAGTTTTAGAAACATGGGGCACCTCCCAAGATATGGGAATAATATTCAATGATAAAACACATTTTAGATTTGTGCATAGTTAACAGCCATTCAAGAGAAAACTAATGCAGAGATAGAAAGCCTAGTTTTTCTAATGTAGAGAAAGCAATGTTTGTGTGCTAAGCAATGATTTTGTTTATTTTTATTTTTTATTTATGTGTTTGTTGATTGATCTATTGTTTGTTGATCTATTTTAATTTTGTATGTGTGTTATGAAATTTATTGTAAATAAGTCAATAGCTTGTAGTAGAATATCACCCCATCTTAAAAATGCTTTATAGTATTGGAAGTTATGGTTACTTTTCACTGATTTTTTTACAATCAGTGAAATGCCTTTTTTGTGTAATGATAAGCAGTTGCTTTTTTTATTTTTTACTCTTCAATTATAGTTGATTGAAGTTATTGTTTTTCACATGCAAACTTTTTGGAGCTTATGCAGAAGAAGCTGCTACATGTGAATGTTCCTGAATAATTATTATTTTTTTATTTTCAGGTTGTTAATGTTATGTCTACCTTACATTTTAATTTTATACCCATAGTTGCAGTTAATTTTTTTATATACATGCCTTTTTGTAATTTTCTTAAAATAATTTTCAAATAAAATGCGCTTAACATACAGACCCCACCTTCTCTAACAAAAAGTAAAAGGAAAATTAAATTTGCTGGTTATTTTTTATGTTATTTGGTTTTTAGGAGCATTAGTAACTAAGGCCATATTGCTCCGGGGATATGCTGTGGTCATTCCCTGACCTTTCCGCATTCTCCATATTTTGGTGGTCACGGGCTTGAACCTCGGTCTAATCAAGAAGTGTGTGCTATGCACTGCTGCTCCTGCCCACCTGGCTACAGAGGTGCCGAAATTTGCTGGTAGGAAAGTTTAATTTTAACTTTTGCTTTAGTATTTGTCTTAGTATTTCACTGCTTCAATAAAGGTTACTCCTCTGTGGTTTCATGTCTCCTTCATCCCCCACAAAGCTACTTCTTTTATCATCTGTTTCATATTCAGCAGCAATGTAGTGGAAACAGCCAGAATGCTAGAGCCAATAAAAACATTCCTACTGGACAAACAGAAGACAGTTTTTAAAGCTTTGGAAATTGCATCAAGTCTTTTTGATTTGATTTAAATTATGAATCTCAGTGTATGTTTCTTGCATTTTACATTGATCATAATCAATAATAAAAAAATATATTATTCCTATTTCTGATTATCTATCTAGGATCAGTAGATGCAATCCTACTCACAGTACTGCAAGTGCACTCTTTCTAATGAGGTGGAATGCAATTAAAACAATTGACAGAGCAGTGGTACTATTTTTAAATAAATAACAATATACTCTTTGTCAAAAGTATTTGAAAGTATCTCGATGTTACCTCGACAGCACAACTTGGTAACAGTGGCATTAATATTTTCAATATGCCTGTTGTTTCTTTTGGCAGCCTGCAGCATTACTTACATGATATATATCAACTCATTGATGATAAAAATGTGACTGCTTATAAGAGAGCTAACATCGTGTTATGTATGACTTTCATCTTTTTGCATGCTTAGAAGAGTAAAGAGAACACAAAATTTCTACTATTTTTCATAAATTCCATTTAAAAGTAGAAAAAGAATAAATTCTCTTTTACATGCAAATAGAAAAAAGTGAAATGTATACAAATATCATTAAAAATCAGCTATGACTATACAGCAAAATGGACTAAAATTTACTCTGTAATTTCAATGAATAAAATCTGAAGCATTATATGCTTACTTTATGGATTTACAAATAACTATAATTTTTAATATATTATTAAATTTAGAATGTTACCTCTTCCATTCGATAGCACAACTTGGTGATAGTGGCATCAATATTTTCAACATGCCTGTTGTTTCTTTTGGCAGCCTGCATCAATACTTTCTTGACTTCCTCATGCTTTTTATGGATTAGTAGCCAGCGTGGAGATTCAGGAATAAACCTCATTACAGAAAAAGTGTTGACATTGATTTATTAATGTAACTGTACACAACAATAACAATATTCAAGTAATTTAAAACAGGCTTCTCTACTTAATTTTCATACAGTACAATTATATAATTATAGTATATGAACAATTGATGAGGGGATAAACATCTGAATAGTTGCCTTGGGTGCAAAATTATATCATCCTGTCTCTGGGCATTGACCTTCAAAAAGAGCCATTTGAGAAACAGGTGAAATTCATGCCAAATGGTTTGACATATAGGCTATGTGATTTGTCTTTTGTAGTGCAAACTTTTGTTTGCTTCCCTTACACATTCCTTGACATTAAATTTGCCACTCTGGCATGACACTAGGTCAGAGGAAGTTACACCCTATCATTACTTAATCATTTTTGACAATGAATGCAATCATAATTGATTTAGAAGTCATGTGGGCTCAAACCACAGTCAACTGAATGAAATACATGTACTGTCACTCTCTTCCTGGTAGTTAGCTGATAAATAACTTGGCTTTGAAAAAGAGAGAATAAGCACCTTGGCCATGATAGTATAATTGAGAATTATTAGTATTAATATTAGTAGTGGTAGTTGACACAACGAAGCAAGCTTATACATTATCGGCCAAAAAAAAAAAACAAAAAACAAACTCATCTGTACATCCTTCTAACAATTTGTCTAAACCTTCCTTAACTTTATTAAAAGTATCCACTTCCATTACACTAGATGGAAATTTGTTCCAACAATCATCCTCTTGCTGAAAGAAAATTTTTACACATCCATCCTGCAACCATCTTATTATTATTAGCGCTTGGGTTGCGGTTGTGACACGGACACACTTAAATAGCCTCTATATAACCATCTTGATGAATAACAACCAACTTAGTATATGAACAAGATCATATACTGAGTCAGTTGTTATTCATCATGGTTACTCCATTTTCACATTCCAGTTCAGGAAATCCTAACACTATGAAGTTGAGTTTCTGAAAAAGTTTGCTATAAGTTTGTGAAGAGAACATACTGTAGTTTCATAATAATCTCAAGTACAAAGCTAGATTTCCTTTGTGGTGGGGTGAAATCTGGATTTATGTGCCTACCCTCAACTGAAGGGGAGAGCTGCAGATATGCTTAGATTTTACTTCCAAAGTCCTGCCAATGTGGATCCCTTCTAATCCCTTAAGCCCCAGGAAACTATACCCTTTGCTCAGTGGTGGGATTCAAATAATTTAACAACTGGTTCGCTGCCCTAATGACTGTTCTAAGTATAAAAAAACTATATACCGAAAGGTAGTTTATTATTTCATGCAGTTAATACTTAAATAAGAACAATAAAAGAGGTCCACAAAACTAGATTATGTTATAAGAAAGAGTTTTAAAATATTAATGAAAAAATATTAAATAATACCTGACAAAAAACAATAAAACTGTTATTTAAGATATTTCCATATTGCTTCTTGATTGGCGTCCTCACTTGCAATTTTCTTCACTTTTATCCTAGCATCATCGGCTGAGTGATTTATCCTTAACCATCTTTTCACTGTAGGAGTAGGATCCCATTCCTTTAGAGGTAGGCCAATTAGACTAATAGTCATTGTGTTTGATATATTAGAAACAGTTAGGCGACTTCATTTCTCTGAACATATTATGTTCATCTTTGAAAAACCCCTTTTCGCTTCTGCTGAACTTACAGCAATTGTTCTGACAATATTTTTAGCTCTTTGAACACTTTCAGGAATTGCATAATTCTGGGAATTTGTTAAAACGTTTTCCACGAAATCTCGATAATCATTAATATCAATTTGGTAATTAAAAATGTCATTAAATATGAGCAATTGTTCTTCAGCTGCTTTCCATGGAACTAGTACTTCTTCAATATTCTAGTAATCTGGCTCCAAAAAATTGAGAAATTGTAATTTATTCCTATCTTGAAATTGGCTACAACTTGCTTTAAATGTTCACAATCCATCAGTCTTTTTTTCAAATTCGTTACGATGTTTTCTAAAAGTCTTTCCCGAGGAAGCCCGACAAATCAATGATTTTCTACAAATTTTATATTTTTGAAGGTTTCTGAAGTAATTAATTCATCAACTTTTTTTTCGTATGGACCCTTTTCCTTTCCAAGCATTTGAAATGGTTTAATAGATCTTATCACGAGTTTTTCAGCCTTTATTATGTCTATATTTCTTTGCAGTGCATTTGAAAGAAGAGAAATTTCGTTTAAAATATCAATCATCAATGCCAAATCAGTTATTAAATATATATTTTCAAGACGGGCAGCCATACCTATACTTTTTATTTGAATAAAAATAGTGATGTAGCGCTGGATAAGCGCGCCACACAGCTAGGGTTGACCTTAAACTACAGGCAGCCCATCTTGGTCCCAAAACCCTACCAACCTTTATAATTTCAATTCCAAGTTGTTCGGGTATTTTGGAAAGTTCAATTTGGTTCTTATTGGATTGATGAAAAATAGTATATATCTTATCAATAAATATTTTAAAATGATTTACTTGCTTTATTCCCTTTATCGAATCATCTAAAACAAGATGGAGGCTATGATTTAAACAGTGCCATTTTATTATGTTTGGAAACTCTTTCGCAATCCTAGTGCTCACTCCAGATTTTCTCCCAAGCATAACGCTGGCACCATCAGAGCAAAATCCTATTAAATTTTTTTCTAGGTAGTTCTTAGTAAGCCCAACATTATTTAAACTTTCCATAACTGAAGAACATATTGTCTCTGCATTCTTGTTTTTCCAATTCAACTAGTTCAACGAAAATTGTTGATGTAACTGAATCCTCAACTTTTAAGAAAAGTATAATAACTGGTTTGCAGGATATCATTGAAGCTTCGTAAATAATCAAACATATTTTCAGATTATTTTCAATAATTTTATTAAATATTTCTTTTTTAATTTACTTTGCAATGAAATCAACTACTTTCACAGCAGTTTTACAAGAATGTAATCCTATTCCCATATCTAATCCATTTTTAATTTGCACTTCTATCTCATATTCTGTCTGAAAACGGTTTACGTCTTTTTGCCAGGCTGTAAATTGTATTAAATATTCTACAAGTAACACTTAAATATTTTTCATTCATCGTATCTATTACTTTTGTTATTGAATCCTGCTCACATTGTTTTAAGTTCTCTTTACAAATGTTATGAGCTTTTGATGAAAAATGTTCTTTCATTTTTTTCCTTCAAGAAGCTTGTTGTACCTCTTTATTTTTCTCTGATGCCTCAATCTGAAAACATTTCCATTCTTTTGACACATGAACACTTTTCTCTTTTATAAAGGCATATTTTGTACAATACTCGCAACCTAACTTTTTGTTAAAAATTACCAGTCCGTCATATTTTTCTTTAAAATTGTTATATTGTTGCATTGTCCAGCATTCAGGAAGATTATTTTAAATTTTGGAGTTGTTATTTCAGTAATTGACGTGCTGCTTTATTCAAGTTGGAGTGGTCATGCTTGTGACTGTTTTGTACCATCCAAGGCCAATTCTGATTTTGGTTTCTTATTGAAAAAATCTGTCAAACTGTTGCCTTTTCATCCTTTTAAGGGCTACTGCAAAAAATTTTAAAAATGTTTTATTTTAATATATTATAGAACGGATATGTGCCTATATATCTGAATATTTTTACTGGTCATATCATAAACTTTTATAAACAAAGCACTGTGCTTATACCATTGATAAACATCAGTCAGAACATACATTTTCTTCATTTTATCGATACTAAACGAAAATTTCTTGCTGAATCAATAAATGGCATAGGCTATGCAGATTAAATACGATAGAATAATGTGTACGACAAACCTGTTTGTCACAGGAAAGTCGTGATAAAAACTTCTTAATTACCACATGCACACTGGCATAAGGATTCCAACATGGAAGAACATTCTTCCACGGCTTCCGAAATGGGCGATAAGATAACCCTTGAAATCTATATTTCTATTGGTTCGTTGTGTCCTAGCTTCCTATTGTTTTTATTGATCGGGGAACACCAACACACTCATAATATCTCGTGTGAATTTACAAAGCTGAAACAAATGACAGTGTGTCACCCCCTGGTTGTTTGGCACCTTTTCTCTTTATGTTATATGTTTGTTTACTTAAGTAACAAACGCGAGGGAATAAAAATGTAGTATTTCATCAAAGGTATAATGAGTTTTATGAAATGAATAAATAAATATTACAAGCATAGTTCCGTCTAATTTTTTTCACCTATGGACGGAATGAACATTACTATGGGCACTTGGAATACGCTGTTGCGTAGATGAACGTTAAAAAGAGTAAGGAATGTAAATTTGTGATTTCCACATTGGGTGGCTGCCCAGGCGCCCACCTTAGAGAGAACCCTGATCACAGGTACCATTTTAACAACCAGTTCACCGAACTCAACAAAAAATTAGGTATAGGTTCTACTGAACCGGCTGAATCCCACCACTGCCTTTGCTCCTTTCATACTTGTGTCTTGTTTACATGGTACAAATATGATATATTATCACAATTATATTATTGTCTGCAGCAGAATGGTAAACTGTGGTAGTATTTTTCTAGACCTACTATAAGATGTAATTTGACAGTTCATTACTTTCAATGAAAGCACTTTACCTGTGTATGATTTAGAATTTATTTATTAATAATAGACTCGAACAATCATGCGTTTCTCAGTTGATTCTCTTCCACTTCTTTAGTTGAGTGCAATCCTGCAGATGCACCATCACAAAAACACTAAAGTGCCATGCTGGCAAATTGTTTTGTGACAGCACATCTGCAGAATTACAATTACTGAAGAAGCGGTGAAGGAAACATCAATGAAATGTATGACTGTTAGATTCTATTCATAATAATCTCAAGTACAAAGCCAGATTTCCTTTGTCGTGGGGCCAACTCTGGATTTATGTGTCCTGGTTTTATCAACTCTGGATTTATTAGTATTTTAACTAATAGATTCTATTAGTAATAAATAGATTCTAAACCCTACACAGGTGAAGTGCTTGCTTTTCAAATAATTAAATCAAGATAATCTATGCAGCACACTGTTTAAACATTATATTAATTTGGTTTGATTGTAAATTCAAAATACCTACCAGTACATGCAGATGAAAGAAAAACAAGGTAGTGTAATGGCTAGTTGAATGTGAGACCAGTTGCGTAAAAGATATGCAATTCCTGGTAGCATAACATAAGCAGTTGCCCATCCAAACTCAATACAAATGCCAAAGATTGTTCTGTACTTTGTATTTACAATTTCTGTCACTGAAAAACAAAAATAAGAAGCAAATATATAAAATTACATAAAAATAATTTAATAAAATATTTTTTGTTGTTTTTGCCATGTTATTAACATTAGGATTACCAGATATCTCAAGTTACTAGGGGTAGTAAAATGGTCAACAATGACATATTTTTACAGCCAGCCGGATTTAAATTTGCTTTGTTAAAATGCAGTGATGCTCACAGTAAAACAAACTTTGCCTTCATAACAAGTAGTAGTAGTTGTAGTATTAGTAGTGGCATGTGATGCAAGAAAGCAAGTGTATGAGCTTATGCAGCATCAGCCAAAAAAAAAAAAAAAAAAAAAAAAATCACACCATTCCTTCCAAATGCCTGGCCAGTTCCTCCTTAAATTTATTTAACTTATCAACTTCCACAATGACAGATGGAACTTTGTTCCAGCAATTAACCACCTGCTGGCTAAAGGCAAATTTCCAAGAGATCCGGAAAAGTTGCCCTCTACATTTCGCCCCCAGTACATAATGAATAGGCTATAGAAATGTAAATAATACACCTAATTTTTTATTAATTCTAATTTATTTTGTTTTAATAGAATGAATCAATCAAAGGTAAAGGTAATCACAATCAATCAAAGGTAAAGGTAATCAATCGATCAAAGGTAGAGGTAATCAAATCAAAGGTAATCAATCATAGAATAAATGCACATTATTATTGTTTAAAACTCTAAGTTGTATGCAATGCCTCTAAGGTAATCAATCACATTACGATTTTGAAAATCTTGGACTATTCTTTTGATTCTAGCAGAAATTGCAGCATACTTCTTGTTCCATCAGAAAACCACTCCTGGTTACGCGCCAATAACTGAAGATTGTTACTAGTAGAAAAAATAAGCATGTGACCCGGGAGCAGTTCGTCCTGAGAATCATACATTAAAAACTGTTTAATAGATTTGATAATTGAGAGCTATTAAGTGCTCGATAATTCCTATATTCTATCATATTATAAATCAACAGGGATTACCTTTATTTTAGATATAGGAAGCTTCTTTTCCAACTCTCCTAGTCCAACTCGCTAATAATTCTCGAGGATGGTGATATCAATTTTGCAAAACAGGTGGGACATCATCCCCACTGTCAGAACCGTAGTGTTCAGACCGTGCGGTCTCAACAATGAGTGCTCAAGACTTCTGTCTTCAAACACCATACCTCTGGCAGCAAGGAAACCATTACGTGGATTGGCATAAAATTAGATTTTTGAAGGTCTAAACTGTTTAATAAATATGGACCGATTATTTCTTTTGGTCCTGTAGCTGGACTTTAGAGTTAAATTTAGGGATCTAATAAAATTGGATATGGGGGGGGGAATTATTCTCTACATTCCTTAAGTTGGACTAGAACTTTTCGGGCGTCATGTTCACAGGAATAGAGCAACTCACAATTAATCATTGATATTGCCATCCTCAAGAATTATTAGTGAGTTGGACTAGGACAGTTGGAAAAGAAGCTTCCTATATCTAAAATAAAGGTAATCCCTGTTGATTTATAATATAATTAAAAACTGTTGTACATTGCCATCGATAATAATTTCTTGATAATTTTGTGGAATTACTAGGTCCTGGAAATTGCTCGGTAAAGCAGGAGTACCATTGTTGCATCGAACATGACAAATGGTTCATTTAAGTGAATCCTTTTTAGGAAGTAATGCCGTCATATTGGTATGAGCCTCTGCAATAACTGATGCAACAATTTGCTGAGGCCGTTCGTTCGTGGTTGTTGCATGTTGCCATATTTGACCAATCAATTGCAATGCTTCCGACCTTGCAGCTTGAGCTGCATGGTTATGTTTAGTTACGACTTTCACAACTGGGCCTTCCAAACCCTCTGTCCAAACACACCCTTTGCAGGTGGAACGTTTTTGAATTGAGCAAGAGTCCACTCTGTATCTTACTTCTCTGTGGAGGCGGCAAAAACAGCAAACGCGCACTGTCAACTGCGCCACGAAATGTGAGGAGAGCCAGATGCAGGAACTTTTATTGTTTGAATTTAGACAAATCAGAACAAGATTCACTTGTTACTGAAAAGACTCCTATAAGATTAGTCACTGTTCCCTCCCCTATGTCCGTCACTAACCACATGACTATCGCCCTCGTGGTCGAGTATGTATTCTTTCCATTGTGAAAGGATTAACAGTTCCAGTTAATTCTTTCACAATGGAAAGAGAACCCTGAAGACATACAAAAGGGGAGAAATTAGTTTAAAAGCTACGTGACAATTTGTACACGAATGTCATTTTGAAAATTTGTTCGGAAAAGTTAGAGTTATCGGAAGTTCAGTTTGAGTAATCGAGAGAGTTTAACATGGAATCTCCACTAAAGGGGCTGGGACTTCAATAAAAATTCGAGTTATCGAGAGTTGACTGTACAGTATTTACATTTCTGTAGCCTACTCATTATCTACTGGGGGAAAAATGTGCCGGGGGCGAAATGTCCCAGAGGCGAAATGCGAGGGGGGAGGGCACTTTTCCATAAACCAATTTCCGCACATCTATTCTACATCTGTCTTTTCTTAATTTGAATTTATGCCCCCTTAGGTTTGTAACCTGAAAAAGTGGAAGGATCCATCAGAATTCAGCATGCTCAACCCATGCAAATTTCCGCACATCTATTCTACATCTGTCTTTTCTTAATTTGAATTTATGCCCCCTTAGGTTCGTAACCTAAAAACTGGAAGGATCAATCAGAATTCAGCATGCTCAACCCATTCAAGGCCTTATACACCTCAATCAGATCACTGCACAAGTGCCTAGTCTCCAGCCACTGCAATTTGCAGAACTTAAACCTCTCTTGGTAAGAGGATCCCTTCATTCCCCTCACCAATCTTGTTGCCCTTCTCTGTACACGCTCAAGCAAATCTACATCCTTCCTAAAATGAGGCCTCCAGACCTGTACGCAGTACTCAAGGCGTGGCCTGACCATTGCCTTATACAGAGGGACAATCACCTCCTTTTCTCTGCTAGCAAAATTCCTATATATCATCCTATAAGTTACCCAGGTATTGCACTACTTTTAAAAATTTGGCAGATAACCTCTTAGAAATGGCATTACACCACTAAAAGGTATATTTGTTTCAAGGTGTACATGGAAAGCAGTTATAGTTTTGGATGTTTTGAAAGCAGTCCAAAATTACAGCAACTTTTGAAGGAAAAGTCTGTTCTGATGATCATTATGATCACATCAGAACAGACTGCATTAACTAATCAGTTTAAATCCTGTTGTCTGAAAAAAAAAAAAAACATGAAAAGGCAGCATAACTAGTTTAATTCCATACAGTTGAATAATTATTTTATAATTTAATCAATAATATAATATAAATATAATTTCATTTTTAATTATTAATTAAAAAATTCATAATTTTGTTTATTTTAATAATTATTATTATTTGATTCTGTCCCTCCCTGAATATATAGAAAATTATTATTTTCTATATTCTTTAAGTTAAGCGCATTTTGTCCTCTGATTGGATGGAAAAAACTAGCAACCCTAATTAGCATTCCAACAAAAATCAGAAAGGTGCTTTAAAATGTTAAAAAATAAAATAAAAAGAAGGATGTAGAAGGTGGAACTTGTATATACATACAAGTTGTCTAAGGTTCTATTGGTAACATCTAATTATCAGAGAAATAACTAAAAGAAACTTTACATACACATTACAAATCCTGTCATAAATATTCCACAACAGCCAAGAGATGTAAACACGCGCATAATAGTGAACATGGTGAAAGTTGAAGAAAATGCACAAATTGTTCCTCCGAATAGCAATAAACATACACTAAGTAATATTATTGGACGTCTTCCATACCTGAAAAATCAAAAATAAAAAAATAATTATTAACTGCTATATAGCCCTAAGTAAGTCTTGTCATTTTTTAAAATTAGTCTGGAGAATTTTTTTTTGTTTAGTTTGAATAATGACTTCCAACTTTTCTAAACATATTTTTAGTAACTGTATCAAAAATAAACAGCTAACATAATTAAATATTATTCCCAAAGTATATTTTATTGAAAATGTAACTCTTTTAAGTGGGAAAAAATGAACTTCTGAACTGATATGAAATTGTTACAGGACTATATATTCTTTTTATGGCAGCCATCAGAAACAGGCCAGAAGAGAAATTTTTGTCCTGGACTTCAGACATTACTAGGACAGAACTTACATATAAGACAATTAAGACCAATGTCTAGGAGCCAATAATTAGCAGGGCTCATTTAATTTAATGACACTTAGGCCAGATTCCATAGCATTAATTAGGTCAGTTGTTCATAATCTTTTTTTTTTTTCCCTTCACAAACTCCTTGAGTAAACAGTTTTTATAGCAAATCCCTTGGGCAATAATAGTTTTTGCAGTATTAGTATTAGCTATATAATGCAAGGAAACAAGGCTTATGCTATATAATGCAAGGAAACAAGGCTGGTGCTTATGCCAAAAAAAAAAAAAAAAAAAAAAACTTAATTTGCCCATTGCTTCCAATAATTTGTCTAAACCGTCCTTAAATTTATTCAAACTTATAGCCATCCATTTATAATTTAAATCTATGCAACCTTTGTGGGATTCACCTCAGAAAGAGGAATGATTCCATCTGCATTCAGTTTACTTAGCCTTTTAAAAGCCTTATACACTTCAGTTGGGTCATGCTGCAGATACCTAATTTCCAGAGACTACAATTTACAGAACCCGTCTTTCTTGATCAGAATATATTTTTGTGGCCCCAACTAATCTTGTTGCTCATCACACACCCTCTCTTACAGATCTATGTCCTTCCAAAAATTAGGTTTCAAAACCTATGTATGCAGTATTTCAGATGTAGCAACATTTGGAAACTAGGCACCTGCGAGGGGATTTGATTGAGGTGTTTAAGGCTTTAAATGGATTGAGAAGCTAATGCTGATAGCATCCTTCCTCTTACATAGACAGCACACGAGGGGCATAAATTTAAATTGAAGAAGGCTGGTTGCAGGACAGATGTGTGGAAATTTTCTTTCAGCCAGCATGTAGTTGATTGTTGCAACAAACTTCCCTCTGGTGTTGTGGACGTGAGTAGTTTGAATAAATTTAAGGGAGAAATTATTAGAGGGGTTGGACAGGTCTCCGTGCAGTTTGATATCAATTGATTAATAAAAATAATTGTATATGCAGTCAAAAATGGTCATGTACAATTTCCTGCAACTACACACCTGTTCCATTATGTCTGCAACTGATCAAACATTTTGGGAACATTCTTTCGTAAATTCTTTAGAGTGATCTATTGTGTTTGATTCGATTTCTGGAATCAACTCAAATCATTTTAGTTTCATGTCCCCAGAGCTTGAAATGCATCAGAGTATGATGAAACACTGTTCCAGTTTGTCACACACACATTTTGGTAACGTCATGTGCACGTTTCATTAAAATAAAATATTTTATTAACAAGTGTTCTGTTTTATAAAAGTTTCCATTTTAAATGCAAATAATAGGGATACAGCATGATGGAAATGATTTTGTAAGTCAAAAATTGCTGGATGGCAAGTGACGTGTGACACGGTTCGTTGTCATGTTGAAGGTGCCAGTCATTTTTCAGGTTTCTTATGGTGGATTGCAACTCTCAACATTTTTAAAAACTTCTTGGCATTAGACTGCATAATAGTGAATAAAAAGGTACACAGGAGACTGATTTCAAATAAAACAGGAGACAAATAAAAAAATAACAGAAAAATGGCATCTATCAGATGTCATACTAGCAGGGAAGGTTAAGGTTTAATCATCAAGTAGCAGTGAAAAAAAAAATCCACATTATTTTGATCATGTGGGGGGGAGGACTATAGCCCATTTAGCCCCTACCTGGAACCACCCTTGTCTAACATTTGACCCACCTTTGCAAATAGAAAATTGGATTGCTTGCATAAAAGATGGATGCTTATAGCTTATAATTCCACTTTAAATGAGTCATTTCAGTAACAAAAATTTTATTTAACATTTTAAAAATGCATTTGATGGTAGCATTAGTTCATGGAATGCATAATATAATATTTCACTACCTATTTTAAATTTTTGCAAGGCACTCCATTTCTTTAAAAAAATTCAAAAATTATGTCCAGCTATTTTGTTGTTGTTCCAATTAGGAGTTCAGAATATTTAAATACACTAAAAGGGTAATTCTCTAAAACAGAAGAAAACAGCATAAAGATTACTGAACAGTGTGAATACTGTGTAAACTATACTATGAAATAATGCAGCTCAGTATCAGTATTGGCAAATGATGCATTGAACAAGCTAATACAGCATTAGCCAAAACAAAGTAAATATACTTCCCATATCACCTGACCATTGTAATTCCTCCTTAAATTTATTCAAACTACTCATTTTCACAACATATAATGGAAGGTTGTTCCAACAATCAAATACCCTCTGACTGAAAGCTAATTTAGGGTATGGATGATATTTTTAAAGTGAAGATGCCATTTAGCTTACTTAATCTATTCAGACCTTTAGTCACCCTCAATCAATTCTCCTTGCAGGTTCCTAGTTTTCCTGATGCTGCAATTTGCAGAACTGAAGTCTTTCTTGATAAGCTCTTTTTTTTTTGTTGCTCTTTTCTGCTGCATCTGTTCCAACAGTTCTATATCTTTCCTAAATAGGCTTCTAGCCCTCTATGTGATACTCAAGATATGACCTTTCCATTGTTTTATACAGCAGAATAATTACTTCCTTATCCTTGCTGGCAAAATTCCTGTATATCATTGACAAAACCCCATGAGCCAGCCTAGTAGCTCATCTGCACTGCTCAGACTTCATATCTGACTGCCCAATTATCCCCCAGATCTTCTTTGTTCCCTACTGCCTTCAGTATATTATCACACAGTTGGTACATTAATCTGGGATTACTGTTACCCATACGCAGTACCTTGCATTTGTCAATTTTAAACTTCAATTGGCATTTCTCAATCTGCCTGCCTAATTTTTCCAGATCTTGTTACAGTAGCATACCCTGATTACTGCCATTACCATCCTTCCAATCTTTGTATCATCTGAAAACTTAAACATTAAGCCTGATATGCCTTCATCAATGTCATTAATAAATATTGAAAACAAGAATGGGACTAGTGGTGTATTTGGGCCGGAAGGAACTGGAACAATGTTCCGGTACTTTTTTCTAAATGTCATAATAGAAAATCATTAAATTTATACACCTAATATTATGAAACAATGGCATAATCAAAGGGGAGGGAGAAATATCTATTTTATCCATTGCTACTAAAAATATATATTAATAGTAATCTTTAAAATTAATAGATTTCTTTAAAAACAAAAATATAAATTTTGCAATGAAACTTGAACGTTTCTTACTAAAGTACAATGTGTTAGATAAAGAGATCCAATGAATGATATATACTGTGATGCGTGTGAATGCTGCATTTTGATTCACCATGAGCTGAACACTAGAACTGGTTGTTCTATGAACTGTGAGTCTGAAGTCTGATTCAGTTATTGTACAGTCGATGTGGCGTTATCATATAGTCGTCTGGAGAACAAGCGTTCTGGTACTATTTTTTTTAGCAATACACCTCTGAATGGAACCAATACTGAACCACAAGGGAGCTTCATTGATAACATTAGTCCAAGAAGAGCAGTGCCCGTTGAAACGATTTCAACCATCCCTTTATTCGTAGCAGTAACTTGCCACACTGCTCCACCTTATAGAGTAGTCTTTCATGTGAACAGTATGAAAAGCTTTTCTGAAATCTAAGTGGAGTACATGATGTCAAAATTATTTTTTTCATCTAGTTCCTTTGTTATTGTGCCATAGTGTTCAATCAGATTGGTCAGACAAGTTCACCCCTTAACAAATTCCATGCTGCAATTTCCATATAACTTCATTTTTATCTAGGAGGTCCTGCACTACTTTAACCAGTTTTATATGTGTGGGTGAAGTCTCACCATACCCATACTTCTACAAACCAGAATTCATCAGTATGAATACCATTCATGTAAATAGTTATAAAAATAACCTTACATAATGTAGAATTGTAAATATGTGAGAAATCATAGTATAGTAAATGTACTCTACTTTTATAACTAGTATACCTAATTAATTAATTCTGATGTGAGCTCCCTGACTTCTGATCATAACAGGACACTTGCAACATTATAATACAAAAAATAAATATAGCCTATATTTGTTTTGCTTTTGTTCACAGAAAGACTGAAATTCAGTATATGGTATCCCTCATGGTAAGCTACGTAACGAACAGAAGGTTGCACGAAGGACGTGAACTGAGAAAAATAGTTGCAATTAGAAGGGAAAAAAAATCACTTATTGGAAGGGTCATGTTTTTAATCGATTTTCATTTTTGTTTTGTGAAAAAAGGTTAGGTTTTTTCTGTGAAATAATAATAAACATGCATACTTCTTTTAACAAAAAAAAACGAGAGAAATTAAATAATATAATTAAATATATTTTTCCATCGAGTGAATTTTTCTTAATAATTCTTCATTATTTGCCATTTCTTCATAAAATTCTTCACAAGAATTAGCAAAATTGCACTTAACTTGTAGTATTGCTTTCAGCATTTCTACGGTCAGTTGTGTTTTTGTTGATGTCCACAGCTTATTTACTACAAACGTTGTACCATTGGTTCCCAGCAAACATAATGCAAATCATTTGCATTACGTTTGCCATTAAGTATGGAGGCTACATGTCCAATCAGGGACATTTTCCAATGCAGGGCAAAAGACTGAAATTCGTGACTGTCTCGCATAATCTGGGACATTTGGTCACTTTACATTTGCCATACTCCAGTTATGTCTCTGATAGGGATACCCATGGGGGATGGTGCTGAGAGCAAAAAATCTAACCAAGAACATTTTGTTTATATTATATAATTTTAATTTTTTTTTATTGTACTAAGCGATTTGGGCTATACCTTGGCAACCTCGCCATATATTTACAAATGTCACATCTTAATACTTGTAAAAACTATCAATATGGAACCTATGAGCCCATCCACCTAGACAAAGTTTCCAGGTGCACAATTGGATATCATCATTTACATTATTTATTATCATTAGCCATATGGTGCAAGGAAGCCTGAGGCTTTTGCTGCACCAGCCAAAAAAAAATTTTCTGAGTTACCCTGAGAGAGAGAGAGAGCAAGAGAGAGATAGAGAAACAGAGAGAACAAGAGTCAGAAGTATTATTATTATTAGCCATATGGTGCAAGGAAGCCTGAGGCTTATACTCCACCAGCCAAAAAAAAAAAAAAATTCTGAATTACCCTTAGAGAGAGAGAGAGAGAGAGACAGAAAACAACAGTCAGAAGTAGAAAGGAATCACCAAGAAAGAGAAGAATGATGATATACAGCTGAGGACCCTGGGGTTGCCAAGCCCATATTCACCAGATGTGAGCCCCTGGGGTTACAAATGTTAATCATATTTAGCAGTCACAAGTTTGAACCCTGGTCCACTCAAAGAGGGTGTGCTACTGCACTCGCACTCCTAATTCTAACCATTCAGCTATGTCAGGCCTAGTGTAGAAGGGATTGTTTGTTTGTTTGTTATTTGGTTTTTAGGAGCATTATCAGCTAAGGCCGTATTGCTCCGGCGATATGCGGTGGTCATTCCCTGACCTTTCCGCATCCTCCATATTTGGTGGTCATGGGCTCGAACGGTCTAATCAAGAACCGTGTACTACACACTGCTGCTCCTGCCCACCTGGCTACGAAGACATCTGTAGAAGGGAATCACCAAGAAAGAGAAGAATGATGATATTCAGCTCAGGACCCCGGGTGTGCCATACTCACCAGATGTGAGCTCCTGCAGTTGTCATATTGATTAGCATATAAAAGTTAACAACAATTGATGCCACCGGTTTGTCTGTTGACATGCCTTTTTTAAGACCATGGGGAAAAATAAATAAAAAATAATTTTTATAAAGTAAAATTAATAAAAAAGTAAATTTAATTAATTAATTTAGTAAATATTCAAAACTAAACATACAAGTTAGGAAGGAAGGCCAGATCATTGCTGTGGATAGTTCATGAATATTTTCTATGTTTCTTTCCAAATCAAATGTCCTAAAGAGTTTTTTTTTTTTTTTTTAATTAAAACACACACAATGTGATAACGGTTGTATTTGTTTGTGCATTATACCTGTTTATGTAATTACACGATTAAATTTTATAGTAAAGTATTTCAGTTATGCAAATATTTGGGTTTAAGTAATTATAATTTTTATTTTTGTGATAAACCAATTCTTATTTTCCCGAAGGAATTTTCGGCTTTTTAAACAGCAAAATTTTGAATTTATTATTATTTATTTATTTTATATTATTATTATTATTATTATTATTATCATTATTTATTTATTTTACATTCTTATTTTCCGAAGGAAATTTTCGGCTTTTTAAACGGAAAGTTTTTGAATTTATTATTCATTTAATTTAATTTTATTTTATTTTTTGTTGTTGAAGCATACGCATATGCATAAAAACAGACGATTGTCAGCGCATCGTCGAGATCGCAGTAATGGGTTTGTTACTTTTGGAGTTGACGTGCTATAGGGTAAATATTATTTTATATTATATAAAGCATATATTTATTTCTTAAATTTGCAGTAAACTTTATTTTTATAATAATTTTATAGAAATTACATGATCCTACCAATTCGTTATACGATCTTTTGAATAAGAAACCTCTCAAATTAGTGTTTCAGGCGCCATTATTTGAAACGTGATTGACCTCCTTCCAGTGCCACAATTAGCACTTTCGGGATCCTAAATTAGAGTGATCAGGAATAATAATAATTAAAAAAGAGAGAGAAAGAAAAAAAAAAAAAAACGACGTACGCAAACAAGAGACTGTGTATTGCGCATGTGAATCGCAAACACGTAACTGTCACTAAAGTTAATTTTACATACGTAACAACTTTTACCACTGACTATTTTGACTTGCATGCTGTTCGTTATTCCGTGCCAATTGGGAACAGATGTTGAATCAATAAACATTATTTTATTATAATTTTTTTTCAGTACTTATAGTCTGAAACCTCATCTATTATAAGACGTCTTACCAAAGCGAATGTTTATAGATATAAGAGATTTAGCAGCAACGGCGTGAATAGTTATTTTACGTTGTGCAGTCAATATTAACAATATCTAATAAAACTGGGAGGGGGGGCGATGCCACCCGAAATGCTAAATAAAACAGCACTGCTGGAAAACAGACTACTGTAATTGATGTCTAGGGTTGGAACCTCAGGATATACAGACTAATTTCCGAGTTTTATCATTTCTACGGTTCATAGAGTGATAGAGATAAAATGAAATCTCCTTTGCGACAAATGTGATATTATTGTATATTATATGATTTTTTTTTAGAATGAAAAAAAATCATATAATCAGTCACGTAAGGTCAGAGGCGTTTACGAGATAAAGAACACGGAAGAACTGGCTTGGGCGGCGATCGCCCCTGGAACCAACAGCAAATTTGAGTCATCGACTAATAATACTCCTGACTTGATAAGTGATTCAGACAGGACCAAAACTTACCAGTCCAACCTGCAAGAATATTACCGTATTTAGTACGAACCTTGGTCAACTCGAACTCGTGTACTACTATATTTCCGCGATGTATGTGCAATTTACAAAACTGTTTAATACTTGTATCGCTGTGTTTTAATAACGTTGATGAGGTACTAAACTGGAAATTAGAAGTCTGTATACTTATCACAGAACGTCCTTGTAATAATAATAATTTTTCCTTAATAAGTAACTTTTTTTTTTGCTAAAAAGTCAGCCAAAAATGTGTATTTTATATGAAAATTTGGGACCGCTTTCACTACTTCATCACCCCCCCTTCCCCCTCAGTCAGAGGTTTTTGAAGTGGTGGCAACCCTGTTGGTCCCCGTTTCACTTTTGTTGGAACAACGAGAGGCCTTACACATAAACAGAAAGTCTGGTCACCATCAGAAGTGGGCCTTTTCAAAAAGAATGGCCTGACTAGAGGATAAATGAAGCGACACGACACAGTCATCTTTGGAGATTACTTATGGGTTTAAATGATCAGTACTGGTTCTTCTATTATTTATTTATTTATTTATTCAGTTGGAGATCGTAACCTCACCCCCTCGACAGCATAGTGCTAGTGGAGTTTCCATTAGTGACAAGTCAGTAATTACAATGATGATTATAAGACTGAAGAGATAAATATTTAGTGCATAACAATGATAAAATATGAGATTTATGGGAATAAACAAAACAAAAATAAATGTATAACAACAAGAATAAATTATATCAAATTAATTCTATAAAAATGAACAGAATTTGATCAATGCGATTAGTAGGAAAAAATCTGAGGTCCATTTTGAACTCCATAAAAAGTGACCATTGGTACATCCCAGGAACAACACAGCATTCCGAATTGGCCCTGTCAGCCGACGACGTGGGGTTTCTGGTTTGTAGAGCTAACCAATCATCGCTTCGCTCGTGTTGCATCAGAATTGAACCACGGAGAATGTTTCAGCCAGGATTTCTTTTCAAAACATATTTTACTTAGGTCTATTTCAAGGATGTTGCAGAAATTGATGGAATTGGAGGGGAACATGTATGACGAAATACATGTTAGGCTTTGAAGTGCATTTCTATAGGTAGTAAAGTTGTAATTTTGGTCACTTCTCTTCTTGGTACATAGAACGTTGTCAATGTCAGAGGCATCCAACGTGTGTGTAAACGGCTGACTAAAGGTTATACACTGAAAGGACAGAATTCATGGGATACCTGGTTCCTGGGAAATGCGACGCTGTCATCCCTCTCGCTAGTGGATGAACCCACTGCTCAGCAGCTATATAGGTACACTGCATCACTGCACTCAAGTAGACGGTAATTCGATGTCAGTATGGATAAACATCGTGAGTTAACCAACTGAAAGAGGGATGGTGGTAAAGAATTTCACTGTCCCTGTTCGACAGTATCAGGAGTGTATTGAGAATACGCCATTTCCGGAATAACACCTCATTGTGGACAGCACTGTGGGCAAAGTAAAGTATGTTAGCTGTCTGAGAGCACCAGGGGTTTCCCCCATCTCTGTGTTATATTCTTTGTGAATTACACAGAACTCTGTGGAAGCCAGAGATTTAAAAAGTGTATGGGGAGTAGTCTGTTGTGTAGCATTATGTTCTGTTGTTTCTCTGACCATTTAGCCGTTGCGCCCCTATTGGGAACCACCGTTGCCCACACTTTGCCACGAGGAGGCAGGTCAGGTACCCAGTAGATTATTTAAGTTGTGGGCAGAGAAATGTGATGGATGAACTCATCCTTCGACGTCTGTTTCGCATTGTTTCAGCCAACCGAGAGCGAAAGTGGCACGAATCACCGCCGACTTCAACGAGGGAGGTGCCAAAAACGTCTCCACCAAGACCATCACGCAATGATTAGCCACAAGAGGTTATGGGAGCCGCTGACCCACCAGAGTCCCATTGCCAACCTCATGACACAGGACTCTACGCCTCAACTGGGCGAAAGAACATCGGCACTGGACCTTGGATGATTGGAAACTGGTCTCCTGGTCCGATGAGTCCAGTTTAGAGCTATTTCGAGCGGACGGTAGGGTGTGTATCTGGTGGAAACCACATGAAGCTATGCACTCATCATATCAACTGTTCAGGCAGGTGGATGGTCGGTAATGGTTTGGGGCGCATTCAACTGGCACATGTTGGGACCTCTGGTACATCTAGACGCACTTCTGAACGGTCCAGATTCGGTGTCCATTCTTGCAGACCATCTGCATCCCTTCATGGTCATTGTGCACCCACAAAGCAATGGACTCTTTCAGCAGGAGAATATGCCTTCCCACAGGGCCGTGGTGACTAGAACATGGTTCAAAGAGCATTTCACAGATTTTACCACCGTGGAATGGCCTCCCCGTTCATCGGACATGAACCCTGTGGAGCATCTTTGGAATGCTGTGGAAAGGTTCGTTTGAGCTTTGGATCCTCCACCCAGGAATGCGACGGAATTATGGACAGCGTGTAACAAGCATGGATGTAAATACCCGTGGAACGTTTTCGTGAACTAGTGGCCTGAATGCTTTGCCATGTGACTGCCCTTATCTGGGCAAAAGGTGGGCTTATGCATTACTAGGTAGGTATCCCATGATTTCTGTTCACTCAGTGTAATATTCCGTTTTAACGATGAGATGTTTCCACAGTGGGATGTTCAGGTTTGAGAACAGCACCGCCTTGGAGATTGTGAAGGGTTCCTCACTCGTGGCCCAGTTCAATCATCGCAGGTACTAGTATTCTAATTCAAGATGGTGTTTGAGGTAGGAGGGTGGGGCACATAACCAAATCACTGATGCGTGCATAATGGACCGGGATGATACATCTTTGGACATACTGAACGATTAGATTTGCATTACTAAAACCAGTGAGCTCTTGCTGAATGGCTCACATTACAGAGAAGTACTTGCTTCTGGAGTTCATGAAGCGATGAGGGAAGGAAGTTAGGTTTTGGTCCCATGTTAACCGGAGATCTTTGTGATGAGAAACCCTCCTGATTTCAGAACCATTAATGATGGCAGGAATGTGGTTCTTTATTTTCTTTTTAGTGAAAATGACTTGCACTGATTTTTCATTTATCTTTAAACCAATGGCATGTAGATACTCTTCAAGGAGTGTGAGTTGCCATGTTACTTAATCAGAGATTAAATGGACCGAGTTGGGGTCTCCAAAAGTGATGAATAGTTTCAAATCATCGGCATAGGACAGAGAGTCGTGGTTAACCGACAGAAAGGGTTCCAGTACATCCGCAAATAGCATTGAGGAGAGGACTCCTCCCCCTTATGGGACACCTCTCGAAATGTCAAAACTTCATGAAGTACTGTTGTGTGACTAGCAGATGTCTAGGTTGAAGGATTGATGCCAGGACTTTCAAAAGATTGCCGGCAATATTGAAATATTTCCAGAATGTATACAGGAGGGCAGGGATGATATCTGATCATATGCTACCTTTTATATCAAGAAACAAAATATCAATGTTGCAACTTTCAGTTGAAAGCCCTTCGTATCCTGAAAATGGTGTCTAGGAGGTTGAGGTAGTGGATCTTCTACTAATCACTGAATGTAAATAGAGAGATGTATGGTTAAAGCAGTGATCGATTATTGCTGTATGGATGACTTTTTCAAACATTTTAAGTAGTGAGCATCCTATTGAGTGGGCCGAAAACGTTTTGGATCCTTGTTTTAATTTTTGGGATTGGCTTAACAAAGTAGGTATTCCAGATTCTAGGGATCGTAGCAGTTTTGAGGATTAATCTGAACATTGTTTAAGCCATTACTGGTTAAAAAGCTACAAAGCTGAACAATAGTTTTCATTTGCCGGCTGTTTTTAAGCAAAAAAAAATATATATACATAATAATAATTTTGGGAAGATCTGTGATATTTGGACAATTTCATGTTTCAGTTGAAAGGAAGTTAGTAACAACGTAGTGTGAACGAAATAAAAAAAAAAAGTTATGATTATAACCTGCGACCTCCTATATTTATTTAATTTAATTTATTTAGGTAAAAATGGGAGTACCGAAAACTTGTCCCTGTTGAATTCTGATACACGGTGTTTTTTATGCTCTGACAGTTTTCTGTTTTAAATGCATTCCAAAAGTGACTTTCGTGTTCTGCTCAAAAGGTAAGCTTATGTACTCTTAATTATAATTTCTATGGCCATGTTGAAAAATGTAACTTTTTTCTTTTTATCAAATGAAGTTGGTTTATAATTATGATTTAATTACTCAGTTCTATAATCTGTAAAGCAATACTATTTACTTATAGCATTGCTTTACAGAACAGTATAGAACAGCACTCAGTTCTCCCCCGAGTGCTGTGACTCGGGGGAGAACTGAGGGGGGCGATTCTCCAACGCATCGCAGCCTAAAAAAATGTGCAACTTGTGAAATGTTTGTCGAACTTTCTGGAACGGAACATGATATTGCCATGGGGGATGTCTTTGTGTGCGCGCGAAATAAGGAGTGTAAGGAAATCAGGCGACAACTCAGCGTTGTTATGGGCCTATATGAGAGTTTGAAGGACAGGGTGGATGCCCTCGAAAGATTTAAATTGAGGGGCCCATCAAGCTCTCAGCTGCCCACATCAACGCCAGAGCTTGCACTTGGTCATCACGCAACACAGCGGAAACCCCCAAGGCAGAATGCGCTGGTCCCACAGGAACTAGTAGTTGTTGGTGACTCTATTGTCAGGGAAACGGGTAACATGCTTTGTAAAAAGGATAGGTGGAACAGGACCAGGGTATGTCTGCCAGGGGCAAAGGTTGATGACGTTGTAGAGCGGATATCATCTTTTAAGGGCACAAAAGGTGATAGAGTTGTACACGTGCCGACCGGGCTAGCCGGGTGGGTAAAGTGCCTGCCCTGGCAACCCCAAGGTCGCGGGTTAGATTCCCGCCTCGGGCTTGGATCAAAGTACTGCAAAAACCTTGGGAGGTGCATTATGGCCACAGAAGCCTGTGCGCCAACAACTACCAAAAAAAACAAAAAAAAAAAGTTGTACACGTTGGCACTAATGATATTAAGAGTAGGAGACCGGCAGAATTACTTAACAAGTACAGGTCACTGTTGAACAAAAGCCGAGAATTAGGGTTGAATTTGAAAGTGTCTGCAATTCTGCCCAGACACGATAGGAGGGAGTGTATAATGAGACCTTGTCGATCAATTCGACCCTGGAAAGATTGTGCAAGGCTCAAGGGATAGAATTTTTTTCAGCCTGGTCTGTACTTGTTAACAGGAGAGACTGCTTCTACAGGGATGGGATACACCTAAATATAAAGGGTGCAAGAATATTTGCTGATGCTATCGAGGCAGTGTTAGGTGGGTCGGAAAACTGATAGCTTGGGGGGATACAAGGACTAATAGTTTAACAGTAGCCGTAGGCAGAGGTGAAGGTGATTCTTGCACAACTTCTATTAGAATATGTAGCGACCTGGAGCGAGGGGTGTTGGGAGTTCAGGGACGGATGGCAGTCATCCTGAAATAGGTGGGTATATGGGATGTGTTAGGGTAATTAGGAATAGGAATAGGAGCATGTATGCTTCTATTAACGCAATATTCAGTTAACGCTATTTGAAAAATGATACCACTTTACACGATGCAAATTTCTAGTTAACGCGATCTTTTTTTTTTTTTTATGCGATAGTTGAAAAAGATTTGAATCGCGGGTTAAGCTTACCGCGAGTCGTACGGTCAATAAACAAACGTTTGCCTGCTGCTCGCCTCAGTGTGTTCCATAATTAGGAATAGGAATAGGAGCATGTATGCTTCTATTAACGCAATATTCAGTTAACGCTATTTGAAAAATGATACCACTTTACACGATGCAAATTTCTAGTTAACGCGATCTTTTTTTTTTTTTATGCGATAGTTGAAAAAGATTTGAATCGCGGGTTAAGCTTACCGCGAGTCGTACGGTCAATAAACAAACGTTTGCCTGCTGCTCGCCTCAGTGTGTTCCATCAACCATAGGAAGAAGACGTGTTTGTCTCCTGCTAATAAAATCAATGCAAACTTGCATTTAAAAATTCAAATGAGCCAGATGAAAATGTTACCTCGAAGGAGATAACGGTAAAAGAATTAGATGAAATCTTTCGTATCGCATAGAACCTCAAACAAAAGGTTTGATGTTCACTGCGATATTTATTTCGCCAGGGCCCAGAGAAGATTGTTGTCGGCTATCGGAAATTGATTGATGAAAAGAGAAAGTCAACACTGTTTAAATATTTCCGCAACAGTAATTTCTTCATTGTGTATTTTGTGTCAGAGGTTCCCAAAGTTTCTCGGTTCACGGCGCCTGTAATGTCTCAGTAATTTTTTCAAGGCGCACCCAGACCAAAAGAAATACCTAACAGTTTCGTTTAGTAGTTAGGTCCAAACAACTTAATAAGAAATGCTGAAACTGAACTACCTCGAGCTAGTAGTTCGCGCAGTGTCCGACAGATGTCGAGTATCGCTGTGTTTCCCTCGAAGATTTAAAATATTCCGCGGCGCACAGTTTAAGAACCGCTGTTTTATGCAATAAACATTTAATTCCATAATTATTTTCATTATCTTTTACATTATATACAGTTAAAAAGTTATTTAAAAGGTCTTTTTAAAATTCTTTATGGACATTCCAGAAGGTCAAGGACCAATTATAATTTTTCCTATTGGTTATGATATTCGATTAATGCGTTTCCGTTTTGCGCGATGACGAATTAATCGCGTTAATCGAGGCCTGCCTGTATTGTACATGTGTAGTGTTGTGTTCTGTTGTTCATCTGGCCGTTTAGCCGCTGGACCCCTACTGAGGCCCAACGTTGCCCACACTTGGCCCCGTGGAGGCAGACCAGGTACACCAGTATTTTTAGATAAGTACTCTGGCAGGTCCTGCCACCTAATTTCCTGAGATTTCAGTGGCTAGGACCTATGTAAATAAAAAAAAAAAAAAAAAAATGCGTGGTAGGAATATGTGTCGAAAAAAATTATAAAAATATTAAGTACAGGGCAAATATAGCCAAAATTATAGGTCAATAAATTTAGACCGACGCCGACTTGAGATAACGCTGAGGCCAAAGAATGTGAAATATCACTAATAACAATAGTTTTTTAAAGTGATAGTTCACATTTTTCTGGTCTCGGAGTTAGAACGTTTGCAACTCGATAGCTCAGTGAATGCTTTGTTTCATGGATGGACGAAACAAGTGGAGAATTATAGCAAATTTATACATATATTTCTAAATGTATAAATTACTGTCACAGTACGTAATGTATAACATTACGTATTGTGACAGTTATGGGTAATAATTTTTGAAGCTAGAAACTTTCAAAAAATTTCTTATACGAGTGTAACCAATGGTTTTGAATGTGAATATGTGTGTGAATGCGTATACCAAGACATATTCGCAACCATTGTAATGGAGGACATGGCCAGGATGGCTAGTGGCTTCATATAAGGTTTCATTTTCTTTCGAAAACGAAACTTTGAATAGTTCTTGTATTCAGAGCAGTATTTCCCATTAGGCATCATAGGCACAGTACCTAGGGCGTACGACCTAATTTTTCCCTACGAAGGAAGGGAAAATTAAAAAAAAAAAAAGGGCTTCACTCTTTTCACTGTGACTAACGAAAAACCAGCTGAGAAAACATACGCAATCGACTTCTACGAGCTTCAATTCAATATGCATACGCTGTCTAGCGACTATTCTTGAAACTAGAAGAATCGAAGTGATGGTCGCTCCGTAAATTGAGGTGGTTTATCAATTATTAGTTGAAACTTGAGTCACGTTAACTGACGTGATTTGCAGTCAAAGTGTTAAAATAGAAGAAAAATCCTCCCCCCCCCACTTTTATTACATTTCGGAATAAAAATGCCTAGGGCCTACGAACACCAAAATCCAGCCCTGGTTGTAGTTTGTCTCGTTGATAGTTTTCGTTATTTTTTTAAAATGTTGTATGCAGCTTATATACTTACTTATCGGAGAGTTGTCCAAAAATCAGCACAGCGAACAAACAGCCTCCCATGTATACTGCTTTGCTAAGAGACACTAACCACTCTCGATTGCAAACAAGATTCCACTGTAATGAAAAATATTTTCATTATACTGTATTTGTTTCCGCAGTGTGGTCATAAACAATGTTTAATTTTCATCATTTTTTTTTATAAATATAAATAAAAGTAAAAGAAACCCGTATCTCTCAACAGGCGTGTCGAGAGCCAGCACGGGGACCTCAGAAAAGAGCTTCTGACTCACCTTTCATCCCCCAAATCCACTTTTCTATAGCTTATGTCAGTGGTTTTTTTTTTTTTCTGGCCAAAATTACAAAAATGAAATAATGTATCTTTTGAGGTCGATCTCGGACAAGAACTACATTTTATTTTTCTGCTGGAAATACTCCTGGTAGTTAGCGCATGGAGAGAGACTGCTGACTCATACAGCAAACTCTCTCCAGTGTGGCTTGTTAATGTGGAAATGGTCTGGGTTCGATTCCCTTAAGACGAGAGGAGTTTTTGTGTTTTTTGCACACCAGGACCGAGTTAGTTGGCCTCAGGCGAAGGCCACCAAACTCTTTTTTTTTAGGTTCTTTTCTCCTCCCGGAAATTTGAGTTATTTTCCACCAGTAAAAGAGGCAAACGCACAACCACAGATTAGTAAGTAGGATTAATCAACTTCCACAAAATGCTTGCAGCGCCTCCCTGACAGTTTGGCGAAATTCTCATTTCTTTTGTGTCACTTAAGGGACGCTCGTATATTTTGCAAATATGAATAAATTACATCGAGTATTTTCGAAAGAAGGAGTGATGTTTCTGGAACAGCCGGCCGATTGATGTCGTGGGTGTGAAAGATCGGCTAAGTACAAGAAGAGGAAAAACAATCTGCGCAGCTGCAGGCTGTAGTTCACTGCCGATGCATTCTATATGTAGCCACCGCAACCATGCTGCAGCACTGTTTGTGGCGCACTGCTGTAGCTACACGATGAATTTCTGAATTGCGGGTTTTTCATTTGCAAATTTAGGTAACCTAACCTTAATATAATAACACTTGTGCGCAGTTAGATTACGAAAATTGGCTAAAGTATGAAACGAAAACAAACCGAAGTTGGCTAAATACGAGTAGCAGTCTGTAGCTCACTGCCAATGTATTCACCATATAGCCACCGCAAACAGCTCTGCGACAACGCGCTACAGTACTTAACCGAAATATCTCCTATAACGGCCTGTTTACCTAGGCAACCGGTGGTGGTGATTCTGAGGTCGTTTTTTTTGCACTGCCATGGTCGTCTATGAGGGTTGACTACCTGTATTAATCTGTGACGCAAATCGACCACAGAACACACGCACAATTCACTGACGCCTCGTGGCCTAAGTTTCCTCGGTACAGATTCTAAACAATCAGCCAACCCTGTATTCAAAATAATGGCAATCTTTGGTTCATATGTTCAAACAATACAGCTAGCTAAATACAGTGTACTGTATAAACATCACTGCACCTGGTTCTTTACCTAAAAGATGCAAGGAAGCCACTTTTGTTATATTAGCCAAAAAAAGACAATCCGATATACACTCATCATGCTCTTTCCACTTGGAGAAGACACTCATCCAGCTACTACTTAAATTTCACCAGAGTGCCAACCTGAACCACTCAGGGAGACAATTAATTTCAGCAGTCGCAAAACAGGCTGACTAAATCCGTGAGGTCTAGTCCATTACTTCCCCCAATATTTATACCCTTGTGTTGCGGTCCCATTTAAGTGTGAAAATTGTACTTCGTTTTGTTCATTTCCTTCGTTGTACTTCCTCTAAACGCAAGAAAAGCACCTGGGGTGGATGGGATCTATCCAGTTATATTAAAGGAGGCGGCAAAGCAACTAAGCAAACCCTTAGCCATAATTATGAGAGCATCCTTGGACTCAGGGGAGGTTCCCACGGACTGGAGATGTGCAAATGTATCCCCAATTCACAAACGGGGATCGAAGGGTGACACGAGTAATTACAGATCAGTTAGTTTAACTTCTGTTCCGGGTAAAATAATGGAGTCGCTGGTTAAAGATGCATTGCAGGATCATCTAGACAGGACTGCAGCAATAATTCAGACACAGCATGGGTTTGTTAAGGGAAAGTCTTGTCTGACAAATTTGATAGGATATTATGATGTGGTTACAAAGGAACTGGATGCAAAAAATAATTTTGATATCCTATATTTGGATTTCAGGAAAGCCATTCTGCTCCAATTGTACAAATTGGAGCAGAATGGTATTAAGGGTAAGTTGCTACAATGGATAAAAGGATGGTTAAGTGGGAGAAGACAGAGGGTGGTAATCAATGGGTGCTGCTCTTCTTGGACTAATGTTATTAGTGGAGTCCCACAGGGTTCGGTGTTAGGTCCACTGTTGTTTTTATATTTATCGATGATATTGATGAAGGTATATCAGGCTTAATGTCGAAGTTTGCAGATGATACAAAGGTTGGCAGGGTTGTTAATGACAGTAATGGCAGTGTGCTACTGCAACAGAATCTAGATAATTTGGGCAGATGGGCTAAGAAGTGGCAACTAAAGTTTAACCTTGACAAATGCAAAGTACTGCATATGGGTAGAAGTAACCCCAGAGAAACGTACCAACTCTGTGGTACTATACTTAAGGTGGCAGTAAATGAAAAAGATCTGGGAGTAATTGCGCAGTCAGATATGAAGTTTTCTGAGCAATGCAGACAGGCTGCCAGGGCAGGTCATGGGGTTTTTTCAATGATATACAGGAATTTTGCTAGCAGGGAAAAGGAGGTGATTGTCCTCTGTGTAAGGCAATGGTCAGGCCACGCCTTGAGTACTGCGTACAGGTCTGGAGGCCCCCTTTTAGGAAGGATGTAGATTTGCTTGAGCGTGTACAGAGAAGGGCAACAAGATTGGTGAGGGGAATGAAGGGATCCTCTTACCAAGAGAGGTTTAAGTTCTGCAAATTGCAGTGGCTGGAGACTAGGCACCTGCGAGTGATCTGATTGAGATGTATAAAGCCTTGAATGGGTTGAGCACGCTGAATTCTGATGGGATCCTTCCACTTGTTCAGATTACGAACCTAAGGGGTCATAAATTCAAATTGAGGAAAGACATGTAGAATAGATGTGAGGTTTGTTTGTTATTTGGTTTTTAGTAGCATTAGCAACTAAGGCCATATTGCTCCGGGATATGCAGTGGTCGTTCCCTGACCTTTCCGCATTCTCCGTATTTGGTGGTGACAGGCTCGAACCCCGGTCTAATCAAGAAGCGTGTGCTACGCACTGCTGCTCCTTCCCACCTGGCTACCGAGGCGCCAATAGATGTGAGGAAATTTGCCTTTAGCCAGCGGGTGGTTAATTGCTGGAACAAACTTCCATCTGTCGTTGTGGAAGTTGATAGGTTAAATAAATTTAAGGAGGAACTGGACAAACATTTAGAGGGAATTGTTTTGTAATTTTTTTTTTTTTTTTTTGGCTGATGCTGCATAAGCTCATACACTTGCTTTCTTGCCTCACATGCCACTACTACTATTACTACTACTACCCTTTTTGTATATATATAAAATCTTTGTCTCTCTTTATATATATATACAAATTTGTATGTATATAAAGAGAGACAGAAAGAGAAAAGAGACTTTAAAAATATCAAAGGGTAATAAATATTATAGTTATAATTAAATCGAATGGTGAAGTTTAGAGAGCCCGAAACCATACAGTTTTATTAGAAGTTTTATAATCTTAGTACAGTAATTGATTAATAATGAGATAAGTATGTTTACTTTTCACTTCTATTAATCATAGAAAAAGAAAAAAAAAATCAATTAATTTAAGAAAAAATCGAACGCGCCTAAAATGTAATGCACTACGTCCATTATCTAACCGAAGTCTGTTTTCTGTGCATGTAGGCTCCATTATGACCTTGTTGCGCTTGCGCTATAAAAGCGATAACGATCTCTATATACAGTGTACGTATCTCTCCACAGGCGACATCCCGTTCATGATTGGCAATAACAACACACGCGAAGTGTGCGCGGATTGTCAAAAGCAAACAGTATTGCATCGAAATTACTTTTAGTCTACATACAAACTGAATGGAACAAAGAAATAATAATTTCCGGATTTGTATTAGCCCTATTTTAATGAAGTTTGGTTTGGGATGACATTTGTTTTTACCAAGTCAACATTTCATGAAAATCCGTCCAATGGGAGACCCTCTTTTACGTGCGGACTGGAGGACATAGCGCAGAAAATCTACAGACCAGAAGATTGTGAAGAGTATGAGGAGAGTCTCTACAAGTAGAGGAATGGACAAGCGGGAATGTCTTATTATGGGTGACTTCAATATCAGCCCCTAATTGACTGGAATAGGTGGGAGAGGAAACTTGCCTTGAGGAACACAATTTTAAATAAACTAGATGATTAGTATTTGTACCAGCATGTTAGGGAAAATACTAGGGTATATAGTGTGTTCGTGTCTAACGGCACCAGGGGTTCCCCCCGTTTCCGCGTTGCTTTCATTGTAGGTGTAACAGTTCACTGTAAAAGCCAGAGATTTAAAAGTGTATGGATTTTGTAAGTGTTGTGTTGTTACGTATCGTTGTTCTTCTGATCATTTAGCGCTAGACCCCTGCTGCGCCCCCCCCTGTCCACACTATGCCTCGTGGAGGCAAACCAGGTACCCAGTAATTTCACTCTGGCAGGTCCTGCCACCTAATTTCCCGAGATTTCAGTAGCTAGAACCTTAAAAAGGGGGGGGGGGTAAAAACCGCTGGAATTTAGGTAAGGCCGAAAGGACGTTGTTGAATTTTGACATTGTGTGGGGTCTACGCTGACAGTTTATGTTGAGTGGGGAGGGGAGACTAAAGACTGCGGGAAAAGAGAGAAGTATGGGGACGATAGAGAAGTCGACCCCAAAAGTCAGTGGGGCAGGCCCAGGCCGAACGAGGAGAAGAAGGGGGGAGACAAAAACCCGTATCCTCCCCCGCCTAGGGAAAGGGATTTAAAGGGAACTAGGTTAGGCACCTAATTCATATGGCGCTTGATGGGGTGTGAGTGTGGTCAGTTTTCTTATCTTCTGCTGTGCGTTAATGGAACTTCTCTCTCAGTCGCGGTTCCAGTCAGTGATTGAAAGCTGCGTCGTGAGTTGTTGGTGGTACTGTATGGTTTTCAAGTTTGTGTTCATGGAAGCGCCCTACGTCTGGTGAACAATTTTTGAGCAAAGTGCGTGAAGGCAATGTAGTTTTCGGCGTTATCAAGAACATGCTGTTCCCGGTCTTTTGGATGATAGTGGATTTTGGTGAAGAGAGTACATCTTAAGTCCTCATAGAGTTCACAGTCATATATTAAGTGGCTCCAGCTTTCTGGGGAACCACAGTGGCATAGGAGGTCATCAATAATGCCTAGTGCTTGTAATTTCCCTTTGATGGGCCCATGGTCGGTTAAGAAGAACGTAGCATGGAGGCCATCACAGGGCTTAAAGTACAGGAACCATCAGCAGATAGTGATCGCGCAATGGTTAGTTGGAAGATGAAGAAAGATGTTGCAGTAGTTAAAGATAAAGGCGGGTTCTAATTTCAGAAGAGGGAACTATGGCAGTTTACGGTGCTATGTGGCACCTATTAATTGGCGGATTTCAGAGGAAGGGCTAATGCATTTTAATTATAGAATACCTTTAAAGCAAAAATCCAATTATTCACTTCCCTCCCAGGTGCAATACCTTACACTTTGCTGGATTAAAGCATAGCTGCCATTTTTCTGACCATCTCTGAAGTCTATCTAGATCATTCCTAAGAAGCTCTGCTTGGTGGTAATCATTAACTACTCTACCAATCTTAACATCATCTGCAAATTTAGACATCACTCCCTCTATTCCTTCATCGATGTCATTTATGAAAATCATAAACAACAATGGTTCTAATACTGACCTTGGGGAACCCCACTTCTTACATCAACCCAATCTGAGGAATAACTATTTATCCATCTAAGGCTTTTCCCTGTTATCCATCTAAGGATTTTCCCTGTGATTCCAACCCTGTTCGAGCTTATAAAGTAACCGCTCATGTGGGACTGAGTCAAATGCTTTGCTGAAATCCAAATAACCAACGTCGACATTATTCCCTAAATCCAGCTCATGAGTGACCCTGCCAAAATAGCTAACCAGATTAGTTAAACATGATTTTCCCTTTACAAAACCATGCTGACTATCCTTCAGAATTCCATTTCTATCTAAGTGATCCTGAATTCCACCCTTGATCACAGTCTCCATGATTTTCCCTAATACTGAAGTTAGACTAACCGGCCGGTAATTTCCAACTTCACTCTTAGAACCGCCCTTATGTATTGGAGTTACATTGGCTCTTTTCTAATCCAACGGAATCATTCTCGAGTCCAATGATCTCTCATAATTAGCCTCAATGGTTCAATGCACTCACTTGCCGCCCCCCCATAAGATTATAGGGTAATGCTCTCAACCCCAGGAGCCTTACTGGCCTGTAGGCACGAAAGATTTTTCATTAAATAAACTTGTGAAATTTCAACATCATTAATTACATTTTTTTTCAACTTCACTCCCAGAATTTCTCATTGACGCGAAGGGCTTTTCTTTAATTATCGATGCAAAGTAACTGTTGAGTTCATCTGCAACTTCAGTTGGGGTATCTAGTACTCTCCCACGTCCATTACATAAGGGTCCGATCTGGTTTGTCCTTCCCTTTGCATTTATATATGTGAAGAATTCCTTCCCCCCCCCCCCTTTGTTCTCTTTGCTAGCGATTTCTCATAATCTGCCTTTGCCAGCCTAACGTATTCAGTGGCATTATTACAGATAAATTTGTAGCTGTTATAAGCTTCGGTACCTTTTATTGTTCTGTAACTTTTCTATGTTGTCTTTTTCTGCTCAAGTAATTTGGCAACTTCATTATTCATCCAACTTGTAATCCTCCTCGTGGAGTATTTTTTTAATGGTATATAAGCATTCAAGGCTTCTGTGATTAATGTTTTAAAGGTATACCATAATTCAATTGTATTCGCTCTCTGTGAGATATCTACCCAGTTAATAGAGGCCAGGTAGCACCTTAAGGCATCGTAATTTCCTTTCCTAAAATTATAACCCATTCCTTTGCCTTTAACTACTGCTACCTCTCTCTCTCTTCATCGTCCATCGTAGAACTCCGTGATCACTTCCTGCTTCTGATTCCTGTACTGTCAGCCCTATTATGTCATCTGGTTCATGGGTGATGATGAGGTCTAGACCCTAGAGTATTCTTTTCCCTAGAACTTTCCCTGACATGTCGATACAAGTAGCAATCATCTAGTTGATTTAAAAATTTTGTTTCCCATGTGGAGTTTTCTTACCATTTGCTCCAATCAATTAGAGGCAAATTGAAATCACCCATAATAAGACATTCACGCTTACTTGCCCATTTCATTTGCATGTAGAGGCTCTCATCATAATCTTCACAATTACCTGGCCTGTAGATTACTCCCACTCTCATACCATTGCTTCCAACTATCTCACACCATACAGATTCTAAACCTGCATGCGAAACTTCTGAATCAGGGAAAGCTTTCGTCGCGCTCAGACTACTTTTGATAAGAAGCAGAACCCCACCACCCCTTCTATCCTTACTAAATACATTATACATACCGTACTGAAACTCATCATCCCTTATCTCCGGGTGGTACCACGTTTCTGTAACCCCTATTATGTTAGCGTTACTTGTCTTAACCAGCAGTTCGAATTCACTCATTTTATTGACGACACTTCTGACATTACTGTATAAACAATTAAGACTTAGTGTTCTTGTATGGTTAACTACCCTGACACACCCCTTAAAGTTATTTAAGCTCGCTTCCCTGGCATTTGCTACCCACTCATTTGAAACGCTTTTGCCCTCAGAACACCTTACTGTTATGTTCTGTTGCGGTAACAAATAAATACTCTTCAGGTATGTGCAAGAGTTAATTTGACCAATGCTATCAGATAAACGCGTATCTATATTACCGTTCTCCCCCCTCCCCCCCAAAACTAGCAGTTTCCTTGAACCTTTAAGGTATCCCCTGTAATACTGGAAAAAACTTTTGCACCACTTGTATATCATTGACAAGACCCTGTGAGCTGAACTGGCAGTCTGTGTGCAGTGCTCAGAGAAATTCATATCTGACTACACAATAACCCTAGATCTTTTTTCTTTTCCACCGCCCTGAACGTAGTACGACACGGTTGGTACATTATTCTGGAGTTACTGCTACCCATATGTAGTACTTTTCATTTGTCAAGGGCAAACTTCAGTTGCCATTTCTCAGCCCATCTGCCTAACTTTTCTAGATCCTGTTGAAGGTCATACCGTCATTCCTATCATTAACGACCCTGCCAACCTTTGTATCATCTGCAAACTTGGACATTAAGCCTGATATGCCTTCATCAATATCATTGATAAATATAGAAAACAACAGTGGGTCCAACACCGAACTTGGGGGACTCCACTGATAACATTAGTCCACGAAGAGTAGTGTCCATTGATTACTATTCTCTGTCCTCTCCCACTGAATCATCCCTTTATCCATATCAGCAACTTGCCTTTAATGCCACACTGCTCCAATTTTGACATCAAAATTATATTTTGCATCCATTTCCTTTGTTACCACATCTTGTCCAATCAAATTAGTCAGCAGACAAGATTTATCTTTAACAAACACATGCTGTGTCTGAAGTATAATTGGAGCCTTGTCTATATGACCCTGAATTACTTCTTTAACCAGACTCCATTATTTTCCCTGGAACAGAACTTGAACTAACAGGTCTGTAATTACTCTTGTCACCCTATGAGCCCCCTTTTTGAATTAGGGATACATTTGCTCATATCCAGTTAGCGGTGACCTCCTCTGAATCCAAGGATGCTCTCATAATTTTAAGGGTTTGCTTGCTTCGTTTGCTGCTTTCCTTAATATAATTGGATAGATCCCATCCACCCCAGGTGTATGTGTAATTACAACAATTTCTCCTCCACTTTTCTCTTAGTTATTGCAAAATCATTTAGCTCCCTGTTAGAGTTTGATAAACTTCTGGCCTCCAGTTCCCCACAGAATTCCTCATGTGTGAGTGTAGTGCAAAATACTCATTTAGTTTGTCAGCTATCTGAGCAGGGTCATCAACAGCCAAACCATCGGTATTAAGTGGACCAATCTGATTCATCCTCTTCCTTCTAGTTGTTGTTGTTTGTTAGGTTTTGAGGAGCATTAGTAACTAAGGCCATATTGCTCCGGGGATATGCGGTGGTCATTCCCTGACCTTTCCGCATCCTCCGTATTTGGTGGGCACAGGCTCGAACCCCGGTCTAATCAAGAAGCGTGTGCTACGCACTGCTGCTCCTGCCCACCTGGCTTCGGAGGCGCCCCTGCCTTTTAGTGTTTATAAGTAAAGAAGTCTTTGCTTCCTTTGCTAAAGATATCTCGTAATCTGCCTTTGCTTGCCCAACCTCCTTTGAGACTTGATTCATCAGTGCATTTTTCTTTCTCTGCCACGAGTCTCATTGTTTCATATGACATCCATTTAGGCTTAAACCTTAACGGCATTTCTTAGATAGTATGAAATGCTTAGTAGGTTCCATGATTATTTCTTTGAATGCTTCCTATTTAGAATTGGTTGATGGTAACATCATCAGTTGGTCCCACTGTATAGAATTTAAAAACTCTCTGAGACCACTGTATCACAGACAGTTAATGGTTTTCAAACAGCGGCTCCTTCGGACAAGAATAATCAACGAGAAACAAATATCTGATCAGAAGAAAATATGTACACAAGATAACTTTTGAACAGACACCATATTTTTATGGAGCGCTGGAAACGTAATGTTGCCAGACGAATCACTGATCACATTGTTAGCAGTGACGAACGTGAGAGTGTGGAGGAGATGCATAAAGCATTGCTTCCAAACACATCATGCCCTTTAGGTCTCTCGTGCTCATTGTGTTTGTGATACAGCTTGGTGTTCTTATTATTCTGGACGGTACATGTGAACATTCATGAAAACCAGGTTCATTCCTTTATGCTGACGTTTTACCTCAGTGGCTTTCAAACGGGGTGCCCCGGCACACTAGGTTGCCGCAACAACATTCTTGCGGTGCCGTGTAATTTCGGTTTAAGTTACTTAAAAAGTTATTATTATTTTATTATTATTATTTTTTTTAATTTATACATTTATTTCATTATAAAAAGGTGTACGGTATCCATTGTACCGTATCGATTGCAGTGATCTATAATTGATCTTTATTTAGTACCTCTATATAAAGAATAAAATTATTATATAGGTATATATTAAAAGGTCGAAAACCACTGTGTTAGATAGTTCTTTTGGCCTAGGGGTGCCGTGAAAAAATTACTGGGACACTAAAGGCGCCGTGAACCGAGAAATTTTGGGAACCTCTGTTTTACCTGAACGACGATGGACTGTTTGAAGAACATGATGTTGCAGGGCGCAAATTGTGCGAGGTTGGTAAGGAGAACACTCCGATATTGAGCATAGGCTGAACCGCAGGGCTGTTTAGAACTCCGCAAATTGACCTTATTATCTACTTACATCGAAATCACTTCCATTAAAGAGAAGGGTGGGCTGCTTAAGCAATCAATAATTCGTAATAATGAAAATTCCCGTTTCAATTCTAACAAAATTAGATATCTGGATAAGTATGTAACATTAAAAGAGTGAGACGATCAGATTGGGGCTTAAGGGAAGACACATGCAGTTAATATACTGGATGATTACACGTTTGCATCGATGGTCATCGTAATCTATGTCAATATGGCATCAAAGAATTCTGAATGTCTTGTTGTAAAGGCAGTTAATGTATATGTAGAGATGTTACGTTAGTTGTGTGTGTGTGTGTGTGTGTGTGTGTGTGTGTGTGTGTGTGTGTGTGTGTGTGTGTGTTTTAAGTGCCAAAGCAACTAAGGCTATAGGGCGTCGGTATTTTGTGTCTGTAATTGTGCGTATTCTTTGGTTGTTTTTCCTCTTTGCTTGGACGAAAAACCCTATTCTGGGAGATAAAACGATACAAATTTCGTCCTACTAGCGAGTAATTTTTATGGGATTTTTCCACGCCGTGAAAAAAAATCCCATAAAAATTACTCACGTCATTGACAGGATTCAAACTCAGGCCTTTTTCACCCGTTGCTGGAGGATGGTGATTATAATTAGTGTTACCTGCGAGGACTACAGAGATATGTCTTGCTGGCAATTATAAAAGGGCTTTCAGTACAGTCTCTACAGAGACATCGGTAGTAGTGTTAGGTACCACTGATGGCTCTGTAGTACCTAACACTGGTACTGACTAAATGATAATAATAAAATCAGTGACGGGTATAATCGAATGAAATAAATTGGATTATATCATTCGAATAAAATAATGGAATGATTTTCCATAATCGAATGATTTTCTATGAATCATTTGAATGATATGAGTATAATCGCTGTTATGTCCATCACTAAATAAAGGGGCAGGGGGCAGAGGTATATATCTACTTAGCAAAACACAGTCCACAGAAATACATATTTAATATGAAAACTTTGAATAAACTTTTTAAATACTTGCCTCTTGAATTATGGTGGATGAATAGAATGAATCGTCGTATGTCCAGCTATTGCAGGGGGTCGTCTTGTTGGTCTTGTCCGGAACATAATCATATCCTAATTCTAACGTTGTGTTACCGAAATCGTATTGTTCGCAGTGACTAAACTTCTCCTCTCCATTTTCAATGGTCTTTGGAATACTAAAGTTTTTCCACCTGTCAGTATTGTTGATATCTGAGGGTGGAGAACACCAATGATCGATTTCTGGAGCATAAAACGTAATTACTAGCTTATTCCAAGCTGTTGGAAAGGCACCAAAAAAGAATATGAAAAATATTCCAACTTGCCAGGGGCCACACCCTCCAATGATGTCGGTAAATTCATTTGTATTTTCTTCTTCATCCATTTTCATTTTGAGTTTCGGAGACATCTGAGGAAAAGGCTTATAATGATCATGAAAAAAATATGGAAATGTTAAAATCCGTAATTAATTAATTTAATTTTATATATTGTTATTATATACACTGAGCCACTGAATTATGACCACCCCTATGAAAACTGAATGCGACCCGTTGACCGCGTCAGGTACGAGAGTGAGCAGTTAGTCGACCTACGTAGCATAGATAAGGTGTCAGTGGTTCAGTAGGTAGTAAAATTCCGAGCTTGATGGGTAAAAGGAAGGATTTATCGGACTTTGATAAAGGACATATTGTGGGTGCTCGACGAGCTGGTGCCTCAATTTCCCAAACGACTGAACTGGTGAAGGTTGAAGAGCCGCCGTAGTTAAAGTGTACCAGGACTGGCGTCAAAATGGTCAAACAACAACCTGACGGCAAAACTGCAAAGGTCAGCGAAAGATTGATGTTAGAGGTGAGTGCCGGGTCCGACGACTCGAACAGGCCCAGCACTGTTGAGGAGTTCACTACCCAATACAACATGGGCCAACCCGGAACAATATCTGGCATGACCATGCGTCGCACGCTGGCACGTATGGGCTATACCAGCAGACGACCCCTACGGCATCCTCTCCTAACCAAGGTTCATCGGCGTAAAAGACTCGCCTGGTGCAAAGAGCATGCAAGTTGGACATTAGAAGCCTGGAAGAAGGTGTGCTGGTCGGATGAGTCACGTTATTTACTCCACACCGTAGATGGTCGTGTACGGATTTAGCGTCAACTTCATGAGGCTCTTGATCCATCATGCATGGTATCAAAAGTGCAGGCCGGTTGTATGGTGTGGGGCACGTTTCACTGGCAGGAACTTGGACTCCTGGTGCATGTGGAACAACGTATCAGTGGTCTCCGCTATCGTCAACTGCTTGCTGACTGTGTACACCCCGATATGTTACATTTTTTCCCGAATGGCGATGGTGTCTTCCAAGATGACAATGCGCCGAGCCATCGGGCACTTGTTGTTCAGGAATTGTTTGAGGAACACAGTTCTGATTCCCAGCATATCGATTGGCCTCCGAACATCAATCCCGATATCAATCCCATAGAGCACTTGTGGGACACTATGAAAAGGCATATCAGGCGTCTGGATACACCAGTCACCTCCATACCTGAATTTCTGACCGCATTACACACAGCTTGGTTGACCATACCTCCCGAATGCTTCCGACGTCTTGTTGAATCAATACCACGTCGGATAGCTGGTGTACTGAGGGCAAAAGGGAGGGGGCTACGAATTATTAGGTACATGGTCATAATTCAATGATCACTCAGTGTATAAGTTATTTATAGTATATTTTAGGTAGTATTATAAAGTATATTTTATTTATAGTTAATTATTTATAAAAATCCTTCTATTCTAAAAGCTGTTTTTTAAAATTAAATTTAAAAGTTATTTTTAATTTTAAAGCTTCGTTCAGAATTAAAATCAAGCATATGAAGTTTTAATAAAGATTAAATATAATATTTTTCAACATAGTTAGTTCTAATATAGTTAGGGAAGGACATTACGTGGTTGTTTTCCATTAAGATTATGACTACATTTAATACCACGTGAAATTAATAATATATATTAAGGTGACGTTTCAGGCATCTTGCTGATACCCATAATAAGACCAGGCTGTTGGAGGACATTTGGCCTTTCTATTGTTCTGTCCCCCAACAGCATTGATTCACACGCTCTTATTGCTGTTTTGCCGCTTTGAAAACAAAATTTAACAAGCACACGCGCCCGCACTCACACTCACACAAAGCAATGTTCACCGCAATCCGACATTTCGGCAATTTTTTGAACATACCTCATATCACTGTTTGCGTTTGATTATAAAAATTAAGAAATATTTTTTTATTTTATAAAGTAATTGCATAATAAAAGAAATTCTTGGTTTTTTTTTTTTTATCAAGTGATGTCACTAAAAACAAGCTTTGTGCAGTGTGTGTGCCCATGCATATAATGCATTAAGTTCGTTCAAGTCTGATGAGAACGCTCGGCCTTATTTATTTATTTTTATTTTACTATTATTTACTTTTTGTCAGCAGACTCGCAAATTCATCCAGGCGCATATCTACAAGCAGATAAGAGAAGACAAGTAAGAACAACAAAGATATTTTTCCTTAAATACTGTTTTATTTTATGCTGTCTGATTCCGGAGCTGCTATTGGTTGTGCTATGTCACGTCACGCTTTTGCACAAGATCAGCAATAAAGACTACTAATAATCATCATTAATTTTTGCAAATTTTAGTAGTGATGTGCGGAGACTATAAATTCACTCATGTGGAGTGAATATGATACTTAAGTAAATTTCCACTTTTATTTATTTTTATCTGAGAAGCAAATTTTTTTTATCTAAGAACCAATAGTAGTCGGTCATCATTGCTTCAATATGTCCAGAAACTTGGGCTTTTCATCACCCAAAAACAGGAACCGACGATGCAGCATACGAAATTAAGAGACCAGTACACTGATACTACTTACCATTAGTTCCTGTGGCGCAGTAGCCGAGTGGTCAAGTAAAAGTGTGCATAAGTACACGACGATGCCTTGAGTGACTCGGGTTCAAGCCCGTGACTGCTAAATACGGTGCTATTTCTTGTATTCTCTCTCTCTCGTTGTGAACTCCTCTGACCGTGAGGTCGTCCCTGAGTATAAAGAGAAAATTTGTTTAAGGTTTTTTTCTAGATGCAAAGCTACAGTAATTGTAAGATACCGTGTGCTTCCTGCGCCACCTGTTTACACTGCATTATGTTGATACGAAAGGCATAAATCAACGAGATTTGCTTTTTGCTTAGAAATAAAAATTTCCGTACTGAAGGAAGAACTGTTATGCAACATTTCCTGTTTTTTTGTAACATCATGAGTTGAATAAATTATTCTCATTTTCATAAATAATGATTTACGCCGTTTTCATGACACTGTTAACAATTCAGTTTAGTAGGAATAGAAGTACTTAGTTTGTTTCAACGAGCGTGAAAATTCTTAATAAATAAATTTTCTGTTTATAATACGGGACGGCCACATAGGGTCGGATGAGTTTAAAAAAACAGAGAGAAAATACAAGAACAGCACCGTATTTAGCAGCCACGTGTATAGAACCATGGCCACCTCAAACGCGTGTGTTCTGTATATTTTACTGTCACGCTTGACCACTTAGATACTTCAGCTTGAATTTTTATTTATTTATTTGTTTATTATTATTATTATTTTTTAAATCATTTTACCGAGTAGTGTAATTGAGAACTAATAGGAAATTTTATTCACCTTATTTTTAAATCAAAAACCCCAAAAAACTAACCATCAAAACTGGGCTGTTATATTAAAACCTTACTCATATACTACTGCAGATTATCTCCTGTTATCGCAAAGTATTCAAGATTCAGGGAAGCGTTTTCTGTAAAATATGGGGACAAGAGAATATCATAAAAGTGACTTTACTGTGATGGGCTATGGTCAGGGCAAGGCAAGAAACTGCTCGTTCCAGGCGCATTTCTGCTAGGTGCACAAAAATGAAATAAAAGTAATTTTAAGTTGTAGAAAACGCGGGTTCGAATCCTGCCTCGGGCTTAGATCAAAGTACTGCAAAAACCTTGGGAGGTGCATTATGGCAAAAACTACAAAAAAAAAAAAAAAAAAAAAATTGTAGATGACGCAGTCAGGAGTAGTGCTTGTCCTGCCACTTAGGGTTAAATTGCCAGGCACACCCCTACCAGCGCCAGGCATAACCCACAGAGAAGTAAGATACTAGGCGCTGGTAGTAGGGTTTACTTTCGAAAACCCCATCTTTCTCACCTCGACAGGCAGAAACCAACCAGGGGTGTGTGAGCGGCAACACACCCCTGGTTGTTAATCTTATGAAAGCCTATTAGATTTTGAATGGTTTACTGAGCGTGTCAACAATTAGTCACGTGTGATGAGCAGTTGGGTTCGGTTAGCAGGCCCACCCTTTTTAAAGTATGCAGCTCGCAGATCACCCAACCAATAATTTGTATAATAATATCTGCACGAAGCAATTTTAAGGGAAAATTATCCGCCTGTCCTAAAAACAGTTCCCCTTTTTGAGGTGCCCACTCTGTCTAAATCCCTTATCTTTCGCCTATCTAAATTCCTTGATACATCTGCGTGTAAGTATCCAGATTTTCCTAAGGAATTTAGATTGGTTTGTAATGTGGTAGCTTTCCGTTGCCTTCCGCGCCTTTATTGTATAGTTGCCTGTTCTAATGCGTGTTTACAGGTGGATTTGCATTTGTGCCTAGAAATTGTGGTTTTTTTTTGCCCAGCAAAACAAGCAAATCGACCAGAGAACGCACGCAATTTACAGACACGATACACATGGATATATGAATTAACTTTCTGGGTAACCCTAATGTAATAGTTTGGATTATATCAAGTTTGTCACTAAGCTTTAATTTTGTTCTTCTTCTCTTCTCTGTGGGAGGTTTATTAATTTTAGGAGCCATAGTGAGGGGTTTTTAATTTAAAATAAATGTAGAACAGCGGTATAATCCGTGATATCAGTACAAAATTCACTTTCAAAATGGCGAACGCAAACAAATACAATAATCACGTGACTTGCCGTTTTCTTTTTATTGGCACTACAAGACATCTGCACTGTATGTAAACATCCGATCTCAATGTGCCGTTAGCTCGAATGTTCCGTTAATTGGGATGCCATTATTTCGACAGTCTACTGTACTGTGTTTGTCGTGTTTTAAAATATATATTTTGAACTTAAAATCGACGAAATGTTCGCCTTGAACTTTTTTGGATATAACGAAGCCAGATAGATTACCGTGATCAATAATATTAATATATTTTTAAATTTATTCTTTCTTTCCTGAAACAGAACAGCGCGTCTCTTTAATATTTTCTTACTTTTGGAGAAGTAAACAAAAAAGGCATAAAACTAAACCTTCGTTGTCTTAATGGCTAGTGGTCTACCTTGGCCTGTCCTTGTTGGAGCTACGCTTGCTGATCTCACGATGTTATGTGCTATTTTTTTCTTATTCGTCATGTAGACGCTGAAGCGCAAAGCGCATACGGCCGTTATTTATATTAATAGTGTGTTTCGTTACACAGCTTTTACAATAGTGGACAGAAAAGTTAAACACTCAAATCAAACTTTAATATGTTCTTTGGAACAGTGATAGTTAACTGACATTATAGTTATCATATGCCGAAACAATAAATATTAGAATATTGGAACAGACATTTCCTTGCCTCCAGATGGGGAATGCAGGGAAGAAACGAAGGGTTGCACACCCCTAGGTTGGGAAGACCACCCAAGCCCAGGAAAAGTAAAGGTTTGCAGGGCAGAGAACCCTGTAAAGAGGAGCGCCATCCCACACCCGAAGGTGTCAGAGGCGCCTGGCCCACTTTACGGTATACAGGTGCATGGTCATCCTGCACCTGACGGTGTCAGTAGCCTGACCCACCCTGTGGTGAACAAGTGCATAGTTATCTCCCATTGGGAGGTGTCGGCGAAAAATCCTACACGTGTGCGGGTTTTGCAAGATAGGTTGTTCCTACTCAGGCATGGGAAGAAAGTATCACCCTGCACCCTAGAGGTGTGTGCCAGAAAGAACCTACCCCAAGTGGAGTATGCACATGAGGTATCCCACACAGGAGTTAGCGAGGTGGAGAATCCCGTACTCAGGAGTGCCAGCATATGAAACCTTATCCCAGCTGGGGGTTGCCATCCCGCACTGCCGGGCAGCGCCAGCAAGAATCCTACCCTAGCAGGAGTTTGCAAGGGGCGGAATATCCCGCATCAGTGAAAGGTTGATGTTAGAGGGTCGAGGACTCAAACAGGCGCAGCACTGTTAAAGAGTTGAATACCCAATACAACATGGGCCAACCCGGAACAATATCTGGCATGACCATGCGTCGGACGCTCGCGCATATGGGCTATACCAGCAGACGACAAGGTTCATAGGCATAAAAGACTCACTTGGTGCAAAGAGCATGCAAGTTAGACGTTAGAAGACTGGAAGCAGGTGTGCTGGTCGGATGAGTCACGTTATTTACTCCAAACCGTGGATTGTCGTGTACGGATTTGGCGTCAGCAACATGAGACTCTTCATCCATCATGCATGGTATCAAAAGTTCACCTCTAACATCAACCTTTCACTGACCTTTCCAGTTTTGCCGTCGGGTCGTTGTTTGACCATTTTGACGCCAGTTCTGGTACACTTGAACTACGGCGGCTCTCGAACATCCCACCAGTTCAGTTGTTTGGGAAATCGAGGCACCAGCTCGTCGAGTACCCACAATCTTTCCTTTTTCCCATGACCCTCGGAAATTTACTACCTACTGAACCACTGACACCTTATCAATGCTACGTAGATCAGCTAACTCCGCACTCTCGTACCTCACGTGGTCAGCGGGTCGCATTCAGTTTTCATAGGGTGGTCATAATTTAGTGATCACTTAGTGTATATCTCTGTAAATGAAATCCAATAAAAAGACTCCACCTGATATACCTGATTGCCATAAATATCTTCCCAAAAGGTAAAATGCGTAATTAATGGAAATATGAGAAATCATGCAAATGGCAATCGTGACAACCAAACATACATTTTATTGAATTTACGTGTACAAACTGAAATGACAAGTTAACGTAATAGTATTATGTAATAGTAGTATGTAAATCAGCAAAATAATTTCTCAATATTTTGTTGTTCCTCCTCGAGTTGCAATTACAGCTTTTCAACGATCTGGCATAGAGTTAATCAACTTCTGGATATACGGTTGCCCAATTTCGTGGTACCACACTCTTGCTCTCCTTCAGCTGTATCTTACTTGTTGGCTTCTTCTGATCAATTTTAGACGACATTATGTACCAGCAATTTTCAATAGGGTTCAAATTTGGACTGTCGCCTGGCCAGTCCAACACTGTAATGCCAGCATTTCTGAGGTATGACTGCACCTTAAGGGAAAAAAACGAGGGAAAACATTGGTGTAAGTGTGTTTTAAGCCTTGTGAGACAAGAAGTCAAACTCATCATTAAATCTAGTTTCGAGTTTCAGGCACTCTTCCAAGGTAGCAGTGTAGGTTTCTGCATTCACCATTCCGTTAATAAACTTAATTCGCTCCACTCCATTGCTTGTTATGCATCCCCAGATCGGCGGGGAATTTTACAGTCGGTGTTATGCAGTCAGGATGGTATGCCTCCGATTTTCGTCTTCTAACATATCGCTTGCCATCCGAGCCATGCAGGTTGAATTTCGATTCGTCAGAAAAGATGATGATGTCCCATGCTCTTTTTTCCTTGAAACATGCATTTTAGCCCAACCAAGTCGCTTCTTCCTCATTTGTTGGGTTTTCTTGCGCCGATAGGCATGCAGACCACATTGCGAAAGCCGTATTTGGATAGTTCGTGCACTTGTTTAAACACCAGAGGCCATCTCAAAGTCCAGTTTTAGATCAGGAGCATTAGCATGGCGATTACGAAGGCATAGCCGTTTCAAATATCGATCTTGGGAAGGCGTAGTCACTTTCTTACGGCCTGATCCAGGTCTCCTCTTCACATCACCGGTTTCACGCTTTAATTTCAGCACCCGGGATACTGTTGACTGGTGGCAGCTTATTTTATCAGCGATAGCACGCTTTAAAGCCCTTCCTGGGACAGAGCAATAGCTACACTTTTTTCTTGGTGTCATCTGAACATATGAAGCCATGCTTGTACCTCCGCAAAACAGAATACTAATGAGCGTGTATACCCTTCTAGGGGTGTATTTATAGAAACGGCTGATGCAATACCTTGCAATTACTGTCTGATACAATAGAAGCATTATCTGACGCAATACATTGCAATTACTGTCTGATGCAATACCTTTGCTTTGCGACAAAGTATTCAAAGTATTTTATTCTTTTTTTTTTTTTTTGGCGGGCTCCAGGATTTCCCCTATTGGCTTGCTTTGCGAAGTGTATGTAGACATGTATAGTTAGTATCTTATGTAAGGCGGCTCCCAAACGCTAGTTCAACTCCGCCGTGTTACACTGTGATGTTACAAAAACTCTACAGAAAGGCCAGAACTGTGTGCAATGCTATGGTTTGTACCGTGTATGTGTTTGTTATGTTGTTTAGTTGTTTCTGGCCGCTTTGCTATCAGGAAGCAACAAGCACCAGGGAGGTGCATCCTGATACCCATCTACGCCGCGAGGAGGCGGGCCACAACTGAGCGCGAACCGCAGCAAACCCTCGAGTTTCACGTACTGAATGCCGAAATCATTCAAAATATGAGCAAATAAAATTAAATTTAACAGTAAATTAATAGAAATCAGAAAAAATAAAGATAAAAATAAGTTAATAAAAAATAATAAAAATTTAAAATAAAATAAATAAATAAATTAAAATAAAATAAAAAAATAATAAAAAATTGCAACAAACAAAATGACTGTAATCAAATAATATCTTATACGTTTCGCTACAAATGTTACTCTTTTTTTAAGGTGATGCAGTTTTTTTGTCGGCCACTGTAGATAAGAGTACCCTTTTGTTCCCTTCACCAGTCTGGTTGCCCTTCTCTGCACCCATTCCAGCAGATCTACATCCGTCCTATACTGAGGTCTCCACACCTGTCTACAGTACTCAAGATGCGGTCTAACCATGGCCTTATACAAAAGGATAATCACCTCTTTATCTCTGCTAGCTTTTTGTATAGCAAACAGAAAATCGACCTTAGAACACACGCCAAATACAGTCAATATACACGGAACAGACCTTATTCGCCGATGCTCTGAAACCCAACAACAACAACAATCCCTGTTAGCAAAGTTTCTGTATATCATTGACCAAACTCCGTGGGCTGTCTGGACTGCATGTCTGCACTGTTCAGATTATAAATGCATTACAGTCAGGATTAGTAAATATCAATTAAATCTTATATACTCTTTCTGAATATTTCTACGAAACTAATATTGTAAATTTCCTTGACTGTTTTAACTTCTAATTTTATTTTTAATATGTAAAAAATTTAGACTACAGTTTTAGCGAAGCACATGTTATTAACTAAAGAAAATAAAATAATGGGTGAATAACATTCAAAACATACTTAATTTTTCATTTTATATAAATTTATTTTACTGTATATAGCATTTTTTAATTTTTTTACAATTCTAGCATTTAAGAGATCAATTGTTTCAGCATAAAATTGGAACTGATGATCCTCCCTATACAAATGGCACTGCCAGACAGAAGGCATATCAAGTAACAAATACAAACAGTGAACAAGAGATTTAAGCAAGGAATTTGTTCATCAAAGCGGAGAGCACAAAGGTTCGATAAACAAGAAACATAAGCATTGGAGACGACAGGAATTTCGGATATTTTTAAATTGTGTTCAGCCACACGTGTTTGTAAAATATAAAAAGTCAATGGACAATTGAAAAGCATCGAAGCTTAAATCCATAATGGAATGCATGTTTGAAAATTCAGTGAAAGCAGTAATCCTGATCCCTAAAAAATTTGACGTTGATTCATTCATAGACAAATTGCTTCATATTCTCACGTTAAAAACGCGAGGAATTTAAGAGGGTTTTCAATCAAGGAAATCAACCTTCAGTCAACTTTCCCAGTTTCAGATGGGACGATTCAGACATGAGGTGTGAACTTTCCTAACTTTGTTTAACATTTGTAAAACAATACTTTTTATAAATACTGTATTGTACAACAAGAAAAATGAACGCTACTGTGGTACAAGTCCTTCACTGCTAGAAGTCCAGGGTGTAGTGTTCCTGGGATTTTGTCGGTTGGTTGTTGTAGGGTTTTTAGGCGCGTTAGCAACTTAGGCCACAATGTGTCGTATAAAATATGTCTGTAAATTGCACGTATTCTGTTGTCCATTTGCTGTTTTGCTAGACGAATAAACCGAGTTTCCGAAAAAAAACAAAAAAACTAACTAATGCAGCCACGTTGTTGTGAAAAAGGCCCGTAAAAATTCCTCACGTCATCTGAACTCAGCTCTTTTCCACGCGATGTGGGGAGGATGGTGTTTCTACGAACTGTGCTATTCATGCAGGCATTTTTTTTTTTTTTTTTTTTGGTAACCCTGATGTAACCTGTTGAAAAAGCTTTTTCTGGGATCCTTCATCCAATTAAAAGTCAGTTACAAGGCAGGACTTTTTTCATCTAGAGACTTCCTCCTGACTTTCCAAATCATTAGATATTTAAACTTAGATGTACAGTACTGCATATTAATATCATCGAGCTATAAACTCATTTATCTATAAATCTATAGATAAATGCTAATTTATGCACTACCTATACTCATAGCCCCGACATAAATGGCAAACTAATTTTATTTTAGTAATAAATTCGACTTTTTTGATTACACCTGACATATAACTGTTTGGTAACTAATGGTGTATCTTTAAATTGCGACATTGTGGTGAGTTGCTACTTGTCACAATGTTTTCGACGAATCATCTAAACATAGTAACGTATGCCCCACCCGTTTATCGCGTGGAATAGAAGTGTTTTATGTTTTGGTACATTTTAAAATGAGTGATTTTAAAATTGTTGCACTGTTCCCTAATTTGAAACAAAATTTTTTGAAATTAGGGAACAGTGCAACAGAAACCCACGAATTGTTAAAAACAGCTTTCAGAGAAGGTGCTATGTGTCATTCGAAGACTTTCCAGTAGTTTTCAAAGTTTAGATATGACCGCTTGTCGATCGAACATGATCGCCGCTATGACACCTTTCAACTTCCAAAACCAGTGGTTCAATTGCTCATGTTTGTGATCTGATCAAGAGATCGACGTTTGACTATCTGAAAAGTTGCTACTGATATTGGTATTTCTTATGAGACATGTCAATAAATTTTAACACAAGAATTGGGAATTTTACACGTTTCAGCTAAGTTTGTGCCTCGCATCTTCACTAGTGGTTTCAGAGAGTGACGAATTTTCGCTGTCAGGTTTTTTGTCAAATTCCTGCTGGTGCTTACTCGCACTTCATTTCATCTATCATTACTCGTTACGAATCGTAGGTATATGGCTATGACACGGAAATAAAAGCCCAATCGTCTTAATGGAAGCTTCCACCTTTTCCAAAACTCAAAACAGCGAGATAATCTCGATCAAATGTGAAGATATGCTTATCGTATTTTTGACTCTCAGGAAACTGTTCATTATGTTCAAACTGTTCACTGTTTGACCATGCGTGATAGGTCAATGTTTTATGATGTCCCTTATTGCACAATGTTGTTCAAAGAAAACGGCCGGAAAAGTGGGCTTCAGTTATTTGGCACTTGCATAAAGATAATGCCCTTCTACGTACTACAAAACTTTCTTGCGGCGCACGCCATCACTTTGGTCCTCCCTATACCGCACTCATCGGATTTAGATACCTCTGTTTTTTTTTGTGATTTTTTTAATTTTCAAAGCTTGAAACTCCCTTTGAAAGATCACAGATTTGCTACCACTGAGAAAATTATTGAGAACGCGACAGGAACTATTAGAGTTCCAAAAGAAGCATATCACAGGATGCTTTCAGAAGTTGCAGAAACGTTGGAATCGGTGTAGTGTCAAGGAGAATACTTCGAGGGAGACCTCTCCGAATAGCCTGTAAGCTTTGTCATTTCCGAAATATTACTTCGGCTCTTGAACTTTTTGATCATATGTAATACCAGAATAGCTGTAGCAAATATTTTTCGCTAAAACTGTTTCTCAAAAGAATTAAAGATTATCGAAGCAATTACAAAACCTCTCTAGCCGACCGGGCTAGCCAGGCGGGTAAAGTGCCTGCCTGGCAACCCAGAGGTCGCGGCTTCGAATCCCGCCTCGGGCCTGGATCAGAGTAAAATGCAAAAAAAAAAAAAAAAAAACTTTAGGAGGTGCATTATGGCCACAGAAGCCGATGCACCAACAGCTAAAAAAAAAAAAAAAAACCCTCTCTCTCGGCTCCTTCGAGAATACTCATTTCAGCTGCATTTTCATCACCCTGTCGAGCTCTGTATCGCTGATTTTGTTCTTAAGCTTGTTGGCGACGTCTTTGAGAAGCAGTTTCTCCTTGTAGTCTCTGTTTTATAAAAGTTAAAAAATAAAATAAAATAACGAAAATTTTGAAAATCGGTCGGAAATTTTTTTGTATTTCTTTTATTTTTTTTTTAGTTTCAATTTGGCCGATAAATAAAAATTATTACAAAAGGAATCAGGTCAAAAGCTTGTTTAGTAATTATTCAAATAACCACAACTCCGAATCTGAACAGTTACGGAATTGTGGTTATTTGAATTTTAATAAAAAAACAAATGCTATGGGGTTTTCAATATTAAAGAAAAATTAAAAATAAAATAAAATAATAAATGAGAACAAGGACACATATCTAGTAAAATAGTTATTCACAAATACGTTTTCGTATTCCTGTTTTTTTTTTTGTTTTTTTTTTTCAGGCCCTGAATCGATCTTGAGAGTACAGCCCACGTTATGAATTTCCTGTATATGCACGTGTTCTGTTCTTCCAGGTGTCCTATGCAACGTCAGCCACCTATTTATTAATTTCCGCATCAGTTATGAAAACAACCCTGATTACCTAAGCAGTTAGGAAAATTATTTAAATCCTGTACTGATGATATATGCTTCTAATACTAATATTGAACTTTATCTTCAATAAAGTTCAATTCCGTGCATTGTAATACAAATTGGGTTTCCTCAAAAATTTCCATAGAATCTAACAGAGCGTCCCTTTCTTTTTGTGAAAGAGCAGCGACACCATTTCTCAAAAAAAAAAAAAAAAAAAACAGTACGCACTTCTTTTTAGCTCTTGCAAAGATTGCTTTTGACTATTCTTATACACTGTATTTACTTTCAGAACATTTATGTTACGTGATTATTTCTTTACAATATTCCAATATTCTTACCTTGATTTATACTTGTAGTCCAGCAGTGGTAGCAGCAGACTTAGGAACAAGCGTCGATGCGTAACATTCGTTAAACCTCCAGCAGGTTTCCTGTGAAACATGAAAATAAACGGGGAAGCAGAAACTTGTTTTACTCCTATAGGTTACTGAGGGAAAAACCGGGAGGGTTCGTGCGCACGCATACTGCCTCTATTATGTGGGACAATGAAGGTGAACTCCAGCGGCAACAAAAACGCTTTGCATTATGGTTTTTTCAAAGTTGTAGTTAAGAGAAAAAAAAAAAAAAAAACCGGCAACAAAAAGGAATAAACATTTAAATTAGTAAACGATTCTTCTCCCTACTTTTCATTTATATAAACTTGTTTTAAAAAATTAATTTAATAGTCTACATATTTAAACGATAAAATTTTAAAAGCTATCAGTTAAATAATTTTAAAGGCAGTTTTAAAATTTTTAATACTTTGAAAAGTTCTTTAAAAGTCTTCAGTAGTTGCGATACCTTAAAATGCATCTTTTGTAATTTTTTTTGGTTTAAGATCACCATTGAAAAATGTGCTCTTTTTGTTTCAAAAAGAGCATGTTTTCCAATGGTGATGTTTGTTTGTGAAAAAATGTGCTCCTTTTGTTTCAAAGTTTCAGTACATATTCCTCTTTATATCCTTGACTCTTAATATCATCAGGTTTTTGATACACTGGAAACTCCCGAATCCCAGCTTGGTAATTTACGATGTAGAAATGCATGTTACATTAAGGGGGAAATTCTTGTATACAGCATTAAGAGCAAGCATGCAAACTCCAAAGGAATCATCCTCCTTCACGATAAAGCTCGTCTACATGTAGCAAAGCAAATGAAGATTATATTGGTGGTGGTAAAGCATCCCTTCAGATTTCGATATCTTCGAGCTCTAATATTTTGGCCACTGTGTTCAAATATCAGAAATGCTCCTTTATTTTCATTACTTTTTTATTAAATTATAAATGTATTATTATATTAATTAATTGATATTGTTTTAATTTACTAAATAATGAATTGTAATATTAATTAATGGTAATAATTATAATATTAATCAAATTATAAAATAAAACATCATTATTATTATTATTGAAAAGCCTGCAGCCTTTATAATAATTGATTTATATAATAGCGATTGTAATTGTATTTTTAACCTGAATTATAAATTCAGTTATGCAGTCTATTCTGCATAGAATAGACATTCTGAATCAGCGTTTATGGCCGGAACCACACTTGTCACGTCCTATTTACGCCACGATAGATTCCGGTCGGACGCTGACGCCCAAGTTCGAATATAAAAATTCTACGAAGAATCTGTGCTTGATAAAACAATGGGATGCATGTATTAGCACCAAGAGTAATTTTTCCTGATTTAGATTATCTAAATACTGTATCTCACATAAGCTATATTCTTTATCTGACAGGATATCAAACTACCCAAAACGGTGAAAAGTGACGAACCAACTATACCATCACGGAACACAATTAATTGAACTATTTTACAATTGGACTTGGCGCATTATGGCCAGTGTTACCCATAAAAAATGAAACCAAACCAACAGAAAATTTTACAAAAACAATATTCTAAATTTAAATTTACCTGGGGAAGCGGTCTTCTGTATCTTCTGTCAACAGACCACTACTGCGATGTGCAAACAACTACAATATAATGAGTGATGAGATGATTTAAGTGGTAGACACTTGAATTCTGCTTCATGGGTGTTCAGACACTTCTTTCTTCATTAGAAGAAAGAAGTGTCTGAACACCCACGTCTTGGAAGAAATTTTTGAATAACTACTTCTACATTGTACAGTCATTATAGCAAATAACGTATTCACATATATTTCTTATTTTAGCTAGCATCATTTATCCGAAGAGGTCCTATATAATTATTCTTGTAAATTATGTTGTAAGGTTATGCGATGAATTGCATTATCTTATAATGATATCGAGACTAAAGGCTACTTTTCTTTCTTCCTTCCCCCCTCCCCCCCAATATTGTTTCAATTAGATGACAGTGCAGTTTGCACTGACATCTGATGAAGTATAAACTGAAACAATTTAAAGGATAAATCCTTTAGAGATTTAAAAAAGTGACCAGTTAAAAACACACTTTAAAATAGTTTATTACGTTTTGATTATCTAATGTTTTTTTTTTTTTTTTTTTGAAAAATCGGGTTCGCAAATGTTTTATTTAGTTCGTGAACGAACTAAATAAAACATTTACGAAATAAATAACTGATGAGAAACGAAACGAAAAAAAAACCAACATAAAACCCATTTACGAACTAAGTAATTTGTGAGAAACGAAAATTTAAGGAAGGCGCTGTGCTCAAGTCCAAACGTTTAAATTGAAAAAGACAGCGATATGTTCTCAAAGGCAAATTCAAGTTATAATTCGAGCTTGCCCTTTGCAATTTATACAGTAGTAACGATCTCTACCCTCCCATACCGACCTGGGTCCAAATTTTTTCTAGATGGGAGGAACTTGTATGGGGTTTTCTTTTCTTTTGCACCCTCAACCGAAAGTTTGGTGATAGCTGCATAGTTTTTTCCTTAAACTCTGGTTTTTCATTCCTCAAAACAATCATCCATTACAGAATGCACACTATTTACAGACACGATATGTCGACTTGTGGCATTAGTTACCTTGCCTCAAATTCTAAACAGAAAACACCAACAATCCATAAGAGAGAGAGAGAGAGAGAGAGAGAGAGAGAGAGAGAGAGAGAGAGAGACTCTGCTATTTATTTGTAGCGTGTACCATTATTGAGACAGGGTTTTAGGAATTATACAGGGTGTTTATAACTGGTGGGAACACTTTCAGTGATTTATTGCACAAACACTAGGATAGATATCAGTGTCATATACATACCTTGTGAAAGAGAAAATGTCAAAGATTTTTTTTACATCACATCACTTCACAACGATTCAATGTGGGAACCATATGTGACAAGGCAAATGTCCACACGGCAATCGAACTCTTGACATACCTTGTCCAGCATGTCCTGTGTGACCGTGGTGGTAGCTTCTTCGATTCTGTGCTTTAGTTCCTGGACGTCCGGTGATGTCGGCGGCCATTTCAAGAAACATTCGTCCCTTTCTCCAGCACATCCGATCCAGCGCTTGTGTAGCTCGGTGTTAAGGTAGGCCCAAACGTCATTATGGAAGTGGAGAGGGGACCCCGTCTTGCTGGTAAATAAAGTCATCACTATCTTCCTGAACTTGAGGCATCAACCATTTCTGAAGCATATCGAGGTTGGATTGATCAGTTACAGTGCCCTTGGCAAAGAATAAAGGTCCGTACAGTTTTTGGCATGACAAGGCGCAAAAAACATTCACCTTCGGCGAATCACGCTCATATTCAATTATCTCTTCAGGTTTCTGGGTGCCCCAGATTCAGCAATTGTGTCGGTTGACCTTCCCATTGGTGTGAAATATGGCCTCATCGCTAAACACTACACTATTAAAGAAGTCGTCACGTTCTTCTGTCAGTCCTTGCAGTTTACAACAAAATTGGAAACGCTTCTGGTAGCTTTCCCAGTAACGATTGGGAAACTTTCATGTTTTCTCTTTCACATGGTATACATATATATCTCTCTTACTCCATGCGCAATAAATTATTGAAAGTGTTCCCACCATTTATCGACACCCTGTATATGTAGCACAGTGGTTCTAATCATCGTCCGTCCCACACCGGGTAGAGAACCCCGGGTTCGAATCCAGTTAGTGACTCGAGGAACTTTTATGGCCTTTTTTCACTCCGTGGCTAAGTTAGTAGGTTCCCTTCCGGAAACGGGGTTTTCTGCTAGCAAAAAAAGCAATTCGACCACATTTAATTTATGGACACATTACAGGCAGGTTAGTTAGTTCTCAGGTGGCCCTAATATGAACTTTACTTTTACTATTTGTCATATTGTGGAAATATCATTACTGGGTTATCGAGCCCTACTCCAAAGGATAGTATCCGTAATTCATGAAACGGTCAGTTTGGATAATAGCACTCACTGAAAATCTTGACAGAGTATCTTGGTGCGATTATAGTGCTGGCGCATGTATATTGTGCTCAGCGTTTATTTCAATTTTTTAGTATCCACTTAGGTGTTGCGATGAGTTTTAAGTACCATTTGATTCGTCTTGTATCCTCTGTAAGAAGACCACTCAAACCAGCACCCACATGAAGAGGTAATCTTGTATTTCATGTTTTTGCATTTGCTTAATCACAGAGGAGCATTTTCCTAAATGAAATGAACTATTTTCAGCGCCTAAAGTAAATGCCTACCAGTAAAAGGCTGTATACTTTGAGAAAGAGATTTACTCCTCTTCCCTCCCCACTGAGACAGCAAAAACAAAAGCTGAATTTTTATTCACCAAAGGAATTTAAATTTGATCCCTCTTGCATTGTTTTAACTAAAAATATCTCTGAAGAAATAAAATGACTAAAACAGCCGTACAGCCATAGTACAAAACTCAAGAAGTCAGTGCATTTTTGTAAATCCATAAGAATGAAGACTTTTATTAGGACTAAATGTTCCATGTGTTTAAAATGTATAAAAATTTCAAAGATAAGTAAAAAACTTTACTTGCCTTCTGAAGCTTAATGCAAGCCTTACTCCTGAATCGAAAGATGGCAACAAAATCCAGTTAAATTTTCAGGAAACTCCGGCCTCCGAGATTATCGAGCCCAGACAAGAAATCAGCCTTGATATACGGAACTCCATATTAAACAGAATAGAGAAGATTGAAAAATGGCAGCATAAAACCAGAATAAACAAGCCTTTCTTACGAACAGAGGCTTAAGTTTTGCAAATTACAGTGTTTGGAGACTAGGCATCTGCGAGGTGATCTGATTGAGGTGTATAAAGCTTTGAATGGTTTGAGCATGCTCAATGCCAATGGGATTCTTCCTCTTGCTCAGAATCACCTGAGAGGGCATAAATTCAAATTGAGGAACGACAGTTGTAGGATAGATGTGCGGAAGTTTGCCTTTAGCCAGCGGGTAGTTGATTGGTGGAACAGACTTCAATCTTTTGTTGTGGAAGTTGATAGCCTAAATAAATTTACGGCTGAGCTGGACGGGTATTTGGAACGAACGGAAGGATGAAATGGGAGGGTTTTTTTTTTTTTTTTTTTTTTGGCTGATGCTGTATAAACTTGCTTTCTTGCATCATATGCCTCTACTAATGCTAATGCTAAATGTTAAAATCATTTCGCGAAGCCCAGGACAATCGCGTGGATGAAGCAACCTTTATATTTCTTGAATACAAATCAAGTGTTCCCCTAAGGTAATCCATGAGCGGCATGATGCGTAGGTAAACTGTGTTGTTTGAAGGTAATATAAAGCACTCAAAACCTACATTGGTATTATATATTTATTTCCGAATTGGAAATGTATGCATAATTGGATGAAACGTTTCGTTGTATTTTAGGCTCCATACTCGAGATTTTTAGACAGCTACTGACTGTAAGACAAATCCTCATGATGCATAGCAACAATTGCTTTAAGTTCAACATAAACAAAGGCGTTCCCCAAGGAGTTGTTCTGTCAGCAACCCTTTTTGCAGCAGTCTTAGATCCTTTAATGTCGTTGCTTAAGAGCTTTATTTCCTACGCAGAGGACCTCAAGATGTTTGTCTCCTCGCAAGAGAGCTAAGACGCAGTACTACCTCAAAGCCACAAGGCTTAGAGTTAAATTCCAACAATTCCATCAGATCACTTTAGCAAACAAAAAGAAAATAGAATCACAGACCTACTAGATGGCTTTCCATTCAACAGAGTCGCGCATCACACCGATTTAGGAGTTACCTGGGATGCAACTCACCTTCTCACGGCACTTCTCAAACACCAAGAAAAAGATCCTTGCAACCCCCCCTGGACAGCAAAAAAAAAAAAAAAAAGTTAACAATATGTCCCGAGATTTGTCTTCCCCGTGGCACTCCACGCGTCCATTGTTTGGTTTTCTGCATTGTCTACTCTACTCAAGAGCTTCCTTATTATTATATTATTTATTTTTTTTTTTTGTTGGCACATCGGCTTCTGTGGCCATCATGCACCTCCCAAATTTTTTGAACTACTCTGATCCAAGCCCGAGGCGGGATTCGAACCCGCGACCTTTGGGTTACCAGGCAGGCACTTTACCCCACCCTGCTGGCAGCTTCCTTAGTATAGAACACTGGATCCTGCGGTGGCTAAACTGGAAACTCGGAAAACCTTTTTCAATATCAAGAAGTATCCTTTATACCATCTTTAATTGAACCCCTCTGATAATTAATCTTAACTAGTAGTAATATTATCACCCTGGCAAAATTACTTACATCAAGAATAGACGCACCAAACCTTTCCAAAATTATTTCTGTTCTTTGCAGTCAAAGGATAGTACACAGAACCGAGGCCAGGTCTCTACACTCCAGTTATCACTAACTCAGATGCTACAACTGATATTCTCGTCTGATGAGATAAATTTCGTGAACGGCTCGGCATTGATGTCAAAGAACTTTGTGCCAGTAGGACCTAAAAAAAAACTAAACTATTATATTAGGGTCACCTAAAAAAGCTGCTTTCAACTACCCATGTGTATTGTGTCTGTAAATTGCGCGTGTTCTCTGGTCGATTTTCCTGCTTTGCTGGACGAACCCCAGTTTTTCTGGGATAAAAACCTTGCTATCTACGCCTGAGACCGACTAACTCAGCTGTGGAGCAAGAAAATACCCATAAAAGTTCCTCGCGTTATCGACAGGTTTCGAAACTGGGCATTTTCCACACTGTGTGGGGCGGACGGTGACGATACCACTGTGCTACCGCGCAGACCTGCCCACAAGACCTGCATAGTGTAAAGTGTAAAGTGTATTCGTGTCAAACGGCACCAGGGGTTTTCCCCCATCTCCGCGTAGTATACATTGTCATGTGAAACAGAATACTGTTGAGGCCAGAGATTTAAAAGTGCATGGATTTTGTACATGTGTACTGTCGTGTACCGTTGTTCATCTGGTCATTTAGCCGCTGGACCCCTACTGAGGCCCAACGTTGCCCACACTTGGCCCCGTGGAGGCAGACCAGGTACACCAGTATTACAATTATTTACTCTGGCAGGCCCTGCCACCTAATTTCCTGAGATTTCAGTGGCTAGGGCCTATGTAAAAAAAAAAAAAAAAAAAAAAAAATGGGGTAGACACTAGAGGTTTAGATAAGGCCGAGATAGGTTTTAAATGAAGGTTATGTTTAATTTTCCACATTGAAGTTTAGCAGCTTGCAGTGGGACATTCACGGTCGGTAAAGGTAGAGTGGGGGGAGACTGAAGATTGGGGGGAACAGGTAGAAGTATGGGAACGAAAGAGAAGGCGATCACAGGAGTGGCAGTGGAGCAAGCCCCACCAGGGAGAAAAGGGGACAGGGGGGGGATGAGACAGAGGCCCATCTCTTCCCCTTCCCTGCCAGGGATGAGGTTTTTAAAAGTGAACTGGGTAAAGGTTCCCAGTTCAGAACGCCAGGCGACGTGCTGCAGCAGAGTTGCTGTGGTCATGTGGTCCAGTCGTTGCGTCGCACATTGGAGAAAGAGTCCCGTCCAGAGAGAGATCATTGTCTAGTAGGAGTCCGCATATATGGTGTCGGATCGCCTATCTGTGATGGATGTTCAATCCTAGGAGAGAGAGTGAGGTCCCACCAAAACGGACCTAGTCTGGTTCAGTTTGGATGCTCATGTGCAGGGAGCCCTGGGCTAACGGCGTGCATTATTGATTGCAATTTGTGTTCTCCTTCTTGCAAATAAGTCTTGTGCAAATTTGGCGAGCGCACTGTATTCATCGAAGCTGTCCAGGAGATGGTGTTCCCGGTCCTGAGGTAAGTAAGTTAGTCTGGTGATTAGGATTCCACGTAGGTCGTCGTACAGTGGACATTGGTGCATCAAATGTTGCCAGCTCTCGCGTTCCCCACATGGACAATGTGGGTCCTCCACAAGCCGAAAGGCTGCAAGTTTTTCATTGAAAGGTCCGTGACCCGTCAGGATGTAAGTGGAGTGCAGTCCTGGGTGGAGCCAAGGCAGTGATTTAGGGTACACTTTGTGTATGTCCGGAAGAAATTTCCTCGTCACTTCTCCTTTGGTGCTGTTTGTCCAGCGGGTTTGCCATTCTTGTTTTAGATGCCCCAATAATCGGGTCTTTCTGTCATTTGTAGGTTCGATGGTGTACCCCATGAATGTGGTGGGCATCCCTTTAGATAGGTAGTATGACAGGCCACACCTGACAATCTCCAGGTCCAGCGGGAGAACCCCCGCCAGCACCTGGAGCGCATGCGTACTGACAGTCCTGCATGCGCGGGTTATTGTTAGAAGGATTGATCTCTGGATTGAATCAAGAATTCTTTTATTTACGGCCATGGCTGTCTTGTGGAACCAGATTGGAGCAGCATATGAGATTGCTGGTTTAAATGTAGCCTTATAGTAGAGAGAGTGTGTTCGCTTTTTCAGGCCCCAGTCACGCCTTGTAACACGGGCAACCAGTGCAGAGTAGTTTCTAATTTTTATTCTTAGTTGCTTTAGATGAGGTTGGAAGGAGAGATTGTTGTCAAGGATGACACCTAGATATTTCATTTGGGTGGTAAGCTTTATCGTTTTTCCTTTTATTTTAATTTGCGGAGGTCTTCTGATATTTAATGATCCTTTGAGAAGGATCGACGTTGTTTTTGTCGGTTCAATTTGTAGGAAGTTTTCTTCAGCCCATTGTTGTAGGATCTCTAGGGCATGGTTTGCCTGTATCTCCAGTTGGGCCCTGGAGTCTGCCGCCACCATCAGTGCAAGGTCATCTGCGAAGGCTTGACACTTTACCTCCCCCAAGTTGGTGTCAAGGAAGTCGTCGAAGAGTATATTCCAAAGCAGAGGGCCAAGAACGGACCCCTGCGGGCATCCTCTATGGATATTTCTTGTTATTCTTTGGAAGGGCGCTACGACTTCAATTCTTCTTTGGGACAGGTATGCTTTGATAGTATTGTAAAGGTTTATGGACGCATGCGCTTTGCGGAGTCTGCCAAGGACGCTTGGCCACCAGAGAGAGAGTCGAACGCCCTAGCAAAATCTACAGCGATCACCAGAAAGTATTTACTTTGGCATGCATTGGCAGTATTTATAAGGTTCCTGATGGCTTCGATTGTTGACAGTCCCGGCCTGAAGCCATATTGGTTTGCTGCCTCGAGGTTTGCTGTGGAGTAGTACTGTTGAATCCGCTTGTATAAAAGTCTTTCATAGAGCTTGATCAAGACCGACAGCAAAGCAATGGGCCGATAGAAGGTCGGAAGAGTTGGGTTTCTGTTAGGATTTTTTAGGACTAATTTAGTATTGGCAATTTTCCAGTCCTTGGGGAAGTACCCCTGTTTCAGACCCCAGTTATAGAGTCGAAGTAGGAGTCCTGGTGTTAAATCCACAACACGCTTAATGATTTCCGGTTGAAGCATATCCTTGCCCGGGCATTTCCTAGTTTTTATCTGCGCAACAGCGCTCTGAAGCTCTTCCTGAGTGAACGGCTGTTCCTGGTTTTCAGTGGCGTAGTCATCGTTTTCTTTACAAAGCCTGCATTGTGCTTGTGACTGCGGGTAAACCTGCTCCTTGAAGATGGAGTTGAGGATGTTTTCAATCGACTGCTCCCACGATGTTGTAAGCAGTCCCTGCGGTGTTCTGGTAGTCGTAAGGATTTCCTCCCTGGGGAGTTTGTTGGTGGTAACTTTATATACCACCCCCCCAGAGGTCTGTGTTTCCCATGTTGAAGACGAGTTGCTCCCAGGAGTTTCGTTTGCTTCTTCTGATCGAGTCCGTATACAGGTTTCTGGCAGCCTTGTAGCGCTGTCTCATGACTTTTACTTCAGCTTTTGGCCAAGAGCGCCGGGCTCTTTGAAATTCTTTCCTGCGCATGATGACCTCCTTCCGCAGTGACTGCAGATCACGATTCCACCAAGGCACTGCCCCTGGGGATGGAAATTTCTTCTTAATTGCTATCTTGCTGACTTTGGTGATGAGTTCCGTAATCTTTCGTTGAAGGAGATCCGGATCCTCTTCCAGCACCAGGTCCTGCTGTCCAGCATTTACTGCTGTGAGGAGCTTCTCAGCAAACAGATTCCAGTCTGCCTTGTTTATTGCATACCGGTTGTCCAGTTGTCTTGGGATCGGAGTTCTGGTTAGTGTCCTAGAGATTTTCAGCGTGATGACACGGTGATCGGAGGTTGTCCAGGAGTTTTCTACCCTCCAGTCGAAGACGTGGGCGGCCGAATTGGTGGATGCAAGTGAGATATATCGTTGCCTCCCACAGTGTATTGCAAAAGGTGGGGAGTTGGTGCGGCTGGTTGAGTATGGCTAGGGGTGACCCCGCAAGGAAGTTTTCCAAGAGCTGGCCATTATTTGTTCCTCTTCTAACTTCGGTTGCACTATGCCAGGCAGGCGAGCGGCAATTGACATCTGCTCCGACGATGATTTTCTGGTTTGGAAGGACATCCAAGAGGTGTTGAAGGTAGTTTATAGCAAAAGTGATTTCTACTCATGGTCTACAATATAAGGAGACCACATAGAAGAAACCTATGGGTGTGATTACGTGGGCGCAAGCTGCCCAGGTCGTACATAACTGTGTCACTTTGGTGGCTGTTATATTAGGATTCCTGATGAGCACCGCCGCCCAGGGAGTGTCTTCATCACACTGAATGGTCTTGTAAGTCAAAGGGTACCCCTTACCTTTTTTGCGTTGGAATATGGCTCTTGGACAATAATTATATTGGCATTTTCCTCGTCGGCCTTCACTCTGAGCTGGTCAGCCACTGCTCTGGCCCGCTGTGCGTTGTGCTGAAAGATTTTGATTTCCGTGGTATTCAATTGTTTTGGCTAGTTCCCATAATCGGCCCTACTCTGGTACATACTCTTGGCTTTTGTATACGAGGGGCACTTGGGATCTCTTATGGAATGATTGCTATTCAATTTCGCTGACTTGCAGTTCGCACAGACGGGTTCTTTGGACTTGTTTGGGCAGCTATTAAAGTTGTGCCCTTTGTCGGAGCAGTGGCCGCATGTTGTTGTTGTTTGAACACAGGTGTGGGAAGTGTGGCCGAACCTGCAACATTTAAAGCATTTGGGAACGATCACATGTTCCCTGAAGCGGTGACAGCTCCACTCGATATATATTCTCGTTTTGGTTTTTATTGCTCGCCAGGCCTCCGGGGAGAACTCCACAATCCAGTTATTGGCGTTTCTGTCTTTAGGCTTGGTCGCATATTTTGGAATTACTGACCTTTGCGGGTTTTGGTCGGGGAGCCGATCCCGAAGGTTCCTTGTTTAGATTTCCTCTGTTAGTTGTTGTGGGGTAATATTTTTTCCAACGTCAAAAATAATGGCAGTTGGTTCCCTTCTTTTGGCAGCTCTGCAGTTAAGCCTAAAGTCGCGATTTTAGGATTCCCTATTATTCCTTGTATTTCTTCTCTCGTCTCAGTTTCTATCGCTATTTCCGTACTTCTAATCTTCCTTATTGACTTGATTCGTGTTGTCTTGAAGTCGTCTTTCATTGATTCCATTACTTTAGTTTTAATTTCCTCACTGGTGGTTGCTGGTTCACTTTCCTTCGGTCTTAGGATGATCAAATTTGGCCGCTGGACAGGTGGTTTCTTTTTTGTTTGTGCTACATCTGCCGAGGGAGAGGGAGCGGCGGGTGTCCTCAGCGCAGCAGAGTAAGAGAGAGGGCGCTGTGGCATTTGCTTTTCTCTCCCTTCCATGAAAGCTTCAAGCCTAGCTTTCGCCTTTTCTTGTTGGAGGTTCGTTCATTGCGATGGTTTCCAGTTTGTTCCAAAGGATTACTATGTCTCCTCTGACGGCCGTAGTGATCCTATTGTTGTCTTTCATTATATTTTCCAGCTTGGTTCGTAGTACCGAGACCTGATCCAACACAGTATTTTTGTCAGTAGTGGGAGCTGGGAGAGGGTGAACTGGAGTAGCAGGGGAGGCCTGCACATATCTGTCCAAGGATTCATTTGCAGCAGACGGGACACGCAGGACTGGAGTGGCAGTGTTTAAGCTAGAGGAGATAGCTGCAGTAGTCGAATGAGCTGGTTTTGCGAGTGGGAGCTGAAAAACTGGAGTTGGATGCAGGTGGAGCATTAGCAAGGGACTCCAGGATGGAAGCAGCCACTGGTGTGGACATGATAAAGTCCAGTTCACCCCTGAAGGACTGGTCCGGTTGAGTAGCACAAGGGCTTCTGTTTCTCTGTCTTGTCAAGGGATTTTTAGTAAGTTCTCCTAGGTTAGTAGCAGCTTCAGCATGGCTTCGTTTATCGATCTCGGTGGAATTCACCTGGCTGTTACTGACATGCCGCCTTCTACTACTCTGCAGCGGGCAAGTCGGCGTCAAGTGGGAGTCAAGCAGCAGCAGTTTGGGAGGGGAATGCGCAGCTGAGTGGGAAGGGCTGCCTTGCCCATTCGCCGGCTTTTTTCGGCAGCAGCATGCAATGAATTTCGCGCGAGCTGCGCTTGATAATTTTTTCAGGCTTATATAAGAAAGACCTGAGCAGCTCTGGCAAATTTGTAATTTGCATTTGGAGCATTTAATTTATACACCTTTGTTTTCTTCGTTGGTTTCTTTTTTGCAAAATCTGCAGATATTTGCATTTTTAAAGCTATTCTCCCTTTCCATAATAAACAAAACAACTGGACGTGAGGACTACGTGTTTGGTAGTTACACAAAACTTAAGCCTGTTAGTCGCTGCAGCGAAACAAAGCTTTCTCCAATTGTGAACAGGACCTCCTGCTGTAGAGTATTGCCTCAGGCAGGGAGGTGGCACGAAACGGAGAGAGAGCGAAGGGAAAACGTTATTGGTCAGCGAAGCTAGTGTCCACTAACTGCAAATTATGCTATACAAGAATAACTACAAGCTAGCGTCCATCTTGAAGAAGTGCATTGTCCCAAGCCAAAAGGAGAAATATACAAAATACTTAACTTTTGCTGGAGCAACGCAGCTGAAACTTTATACACGAGTAGGCGGACGTTCATCGATGGTTACTGGATCATTTCAATGGTCGAGCATTTAATATAATTCACTTAAGTTACTTTTGATTAAGAGCGCTAAACACACACGGTATACTAATAGGCGCCACCTCAAGACTTGCATAGTGGGCATAGTGTTAGGGTAAGGCGCCACCTGTGATTCCCCACGTCTGTGCAGTAGCACAGTGGTAGGTCACCGTCATCCCCACACTGGGTGGAAAAGGCCCGGGTTCGAATCCCGTCGATGACGCGAGGAAGGTTAATGGGCTCTTTTCACTCCGCGGATGAGTTAGTCGGTTTCAGGCGTAGATAGCAAGGTTTGTCCCTCAGAAACTAGGTTTTTTCGTCCAGAAAAACAGGCAAATCGATCAGAGAACACACGCAATATACAGACACAAATATGGGGTTATGTATTAAACTACGGGTACCGTAATATAATAATTTGATTTGATTTGTAGTTCCCCACATCCCTCCTCCAGAAACTGGGATTTTTCGTCCAGCAAAACATCGACTATAGAACACACGCAATTAACAGACATCAGACACACAAAAAATTATTATATCGGGACCACTCATAATTTTTTAACATATCCCCGTATGTGTATTATGTCTGTAAATTGCGTGTGATCTCTGGTCGATTTGCGTGATTTGCTAGTCGAAAAAAAACCCCAATTTCTGGGCATAAGACACACAAAACATTAAATTATTATATTAGCGTCTCCCTTAAATGATTACCTATACCCGTTTATGTGTTATGTCTGTAAATTGCGTGTGTTCTCTGGTCGATTTGCCTGTTTTGCTGGACGAAAAACCTTGCTATCTATGCCTGAGACCAACTAACTTAGCCACGGAGTGAAAAACGCTCATTAAAGTTCATCGCGTCATCGACGGGATTCGAACCCGGGCCTTTTCCCCCAGTGTGGGGAGTACGGTGACGATACTACTGTGCGACTGGCATAAGACACACATTTCATTCATTTATTAATTACGCACAATATACAGTCTCAAGATTATGACATCAAAGTATATACATGATTTATATACAATATATATTTACATATCTTTAAACATTCGCGTGTGTGTGTTTTTTAATCAAGGTAGCTCCCAGGCATGAACTCAGATCTACCTTGAGAACTTGTGAATATGTAGTCTTTACAAAGCAGGCCCGGAAAAGTATGTTGAATTACCTTGGTCTGATTTTACTGTAGCGCAATTCGCGCATGAAATCCGGCACCCACTGGAGGTAGTGCAATACCAGTGAGTGCCAGCAATCCCGCCCCCGGGTTTCCCATACCAGGGAGCCAGCAGGAAAAAAAAAAAAAATCCAGTAATAATCAATAGTCTGGATGGCACAACTATATTCAAAAATCACAGTTCGACTGAATATTTCCTCATTTGCTGTTTCACATGCACTGGAACCTCCAAACCCAATAAACGTACTGTCCAGCAAATGTCCAACTATACGCCGTGGATATTTACAGTACAATTGTAAATTCCAGAAAAGTGTTGTATGTTGAATGTGTAGTAATATTTTGGGTTCTGTTGTTATGTCCTGGCATTTGGCCGCAGGGCCCCTGGTGGAACCCCACGTTGGCCTCACACATCGCTAGCTAGGAAGTAGTTAGGCTGCCCATTACTCTCTGGCTTGCCTGAGCTTTCTGGACGGAGAAAAAAAAAAAAAAAAGGTAGTGTTGGGGAGTACAGAATGTACGTAAGAGGGGAAAGTGTAGCTAGAAATATTGAGGAAGTAGGCAAAGGCATCCTCCAGGTTATCAGTGGAGCAATAGGCTCCATCAGGCGAAAGAGGGACCCCCATAGAGGAGTAGGAGGAGGATAAATAAGATCTACAGCAAGAGAGCTGCGTGTGTCACTATTAGCGAGTCAGGTGACCTGAGAGCCACTTAATCCTATACAGATTAAGTTCGGTTAGCCAGGTATGTTAGCATTAGATGTTTGGTGTGTTCCTGTCTTGCGTTGTCAATAGGGTGTTCCGTCTTGTGAAGGGGGCTTGCGCAAACTTGGTAAACTCATAGCAGTAATTTCCTTGCGGGATGGCTTGTATACGTGTAAACAGAATGCTGTTGAGGTCCTCATAAATGTGGTAGAAATAAGTTCCCCCCCGGGGAGTTTTTGTGTGATTATCCTATAGACTGCCCCCCAGGGTTCAATATTTCCTGTTATGCCTACCTATGTTTTCCCAGGCTCTTTGTTTGCTCTTATTTATCGCATCCGTATATCTGTTTCTTGCTTCTCTATAGCGCTCCTTTAGTATCTGGACCTCAGCAGCAGGCCATGTGCGTCTTACCCGTTGAAAAAGTTTTCTACGAAAACTTTTCGCTGGATCTCGCGAATCCACCAAGGGACTGCTCCCAGTTTGGGATTTCTCCTTTCGTTGATGCTTCACTCACCGCAAGTATTATTTCCGTTACCCTCTTTTGATTCTCGTTTGGGTCCCCGTTCTGGTTTGTTGTTTCCAGATGTTGGGCCGCAACGGGCATTAAGACCTCTCTGAACCGTTCCCAGTTCGCTCGGCGGATGGCGAAGCGATTTAGTGTTTGTTTAGATATCGGGAGCCTGTTTAATGATCTTCTGATTTGGCAGGTAATCACCCTGTGGTCGGAAATCGTCCACGAGTCTCTGACGATCCAATCCTCAATGTACCCCACAAGGTTTCCCGTGGACAATGTGACAAACCGGCCTGCAATTTTGATACCATGCATGATGTATGAAGAGCCTCATATTGTTGACACCAAATCCGTACACGACCATCCACAGTGTGGAGTAAATAACGTGACTCATCCGACCAGCACATCTTCTTCCAGTCTTCTAACGTCCAACTTGCATGCTCTTTGCACCAGGCGAGTCTTTTACGCCGATATACCTTGGTTAGGATAGGATGCCGTAGGGGTCGTCTGCTGGTATAACCCATACATGTGAGCGTGTGACGCATGGTCATGCCAGATATTGTTCCGGTTTGGCCCATGTTGTATTGGGTAGCCAACTCTTCAGCAGTGCTGCGTCTGTTCCAGTCGTCGGACCCGGCGCTCACCTCTAACATCAACCTTTCGCTGACCTTTGCAATTTTGTCGTCGGGTCGTTGTTTGACCATTTTGACACCAGTCCTGGTACACTTTAACTACGGCGGCTCTTCAGCCTTCACGAGTTCAGCCGTTTGGAAAATCGAGGCACCAGCTCGTCGAGCACCCACAATCTGTCCTTTATCAAAGTCCGATAAATCCTTCCTTTTACCCATCACCCTCGGAATTTTACTACCTACTGAACCACTGACACATTATCTATGCTACGTAGGTCGACTAACTGAACACTCTCATACCTCACGTGGTCAACTTGTCGCATTAAGTTTTCAATAGGGGTGGTCATAATTCAGTGATCACTCAGTGTATATATATATATATAAAGGTACTTATTATGCATAATGAGAACGCAGTTGAAGAGTACATTTGTTTCCAGTTGTGCGAGGCGAGTACATCTGCAGTACTATGAGGACTTCATGATTATGAACCGCTCGTTCTAAAATTAAGTGGTAGTGCTATTGAAAGTTAGTAAATGCGCTTCAGCTAAAAATTCAATCATATTTATGGTTGAATTTTTAACTTTTAGGAAAAACCACCGATTTCGTTTTTTTTTTTTTTAGTAATGGTTACAAACAGTACTAAGCTACTATTGCAGCTAATTATTTGGTTAAATTCAGAAACGGAGTGAGACGTGTCTTTGTGCTCCTGTACATTGCCGTGTAATTACTGGAGAGAACGAAATGCATTAAATCGGTTTGAAAACGGATGTTTTCTTGTTGAGCACCTGGAGGGGAAAATATGTCAGGTATTTCTTGCACACGTACGTGATTTTGTTGATGTGAGTGTGTAGTTCACTGAAAAGGCGTACTGCGAATGGCAAAAGCGCTACGCAAAATTCATTTCTAAAAATTTCGATTATAATTAAAAAATATTGTTATAATTAGTAGTTTAAAAATATAATTATGTATGAATAAATAATATTTATTACTTATTCGAAAACAAGTAAAATGTTCATATGAACATCAGCTGTATCCTGTAACCTGTCGTTATTGAGATTAGAGCTGCCTCAAGTTTTCAGCGACGATTATAAATTCAGTAATCAGAATTACGGAGGATAATATTAATAATTCGTCATTGGAAAACGAAAATTAGAAAAATTCTCCATTAGAAAACGAGACTAAGACTGGCCAATCTTAGTCTCGTTTTCCCCTCCCACGGCCAGTCTTAACTTCGTTTGACATCGAAATAATGCGAAATGGGACTAAATTGATATCTATTCCTCATTTCCACGGGTGGACTCTTGTTTTAATTCTGAACCTAATACTTGTCCAGGTCGTGTTATTTAAATTATTTTAGGGATTAAATTCTTTTTCCTCCATTCCACACAGAACTAGAGTGACCAGAAACATGACATGCCTCTGATTGCGCAGTGCTCATGCGAATACGTTACTACCACGTAAGTTATTTTTGAACCGTACAGGCGCTGAACATTTCAAATATAACTGTTACAGATGGCTATGCTTTGATTTATGTTGCTGCTGTGCGTTAGAAACTTGTTTCTATTGAAATAGATGAGGAATCAGTAAGCATTATTTTATTTTATTTCATCGAGGTGAGCGGACGCGCTTAGACAGGGCTCCTCAGTTAAGTGGTTTACTTTTGGATAGTGCTTTTAAATATTTGATTTATTTAGATATTGTTGGATTATTTTGTTATAGGTTTTCCTGTAACTGTTTGATTTTAATAATATTATAGATATAATTTTTTAAAGTTACTTTCATTGATATTTATTTAATTTTATAATGGTAGTTACGAGATCTGCCTTAAACACGTCACAGGTTATCGTGACTCACACGGAAATAGCAGATGGCGATTTACGGGTGAGTCATGATTTAATCCGTTGTGGAACCTGTGGAATGTTTTCCAAGGTCGACCTGGTGACTAATCCTACCTCACCTGGGGATTCTTTTCTTTGTGATCGATGTAAGGAGTGCACCGATCTTAAATTACAATTTGGTGCACTGATGGAACAATTTGAGTCCCTGAAAAAACGAGTGCTTGCCCTCGAAAATAATGCATCTGGGAGCTCGTCAGGGACTCAAAACTCCAGCAATCTACCAAGTGATGCACACCCGATTCGAGCCTCAAAACAGAAAAACCAAGTGCATACTACTCTGGTTAAAAAGGACATTGTTTTATTAGGAGACTCCATTGTCAGGGAAACGGGGAATATTTTTTGTAATAAAGATAGGTGGAGGAGAACCAGGGTATGTCTGCCGGGAGCAACTATTGATGATGTCACCAACAGACTGTCAGATTTTAAAGGGGGTAAAGAAAATATTATTATTCATGTGGGGACAAATGACATTAAACGTACACGATCTGACGATTTGTTGGAAAAATACAGGACCATGCTGAGGAAATGTCGCGAGCTAGGCCATAATGTCTGTGTCTGCAATTCTGCCCAGACACGATAGGAGGGATTATATGTTAAGAGCCTTGTGGATTAACTCAAGACTTGAAGGAATCTGCAAGGCTTTAGGGGGTAAATTTCTATCAGCATGGCCCACACTTGTAGGTAGAAGGAATTTGTTTTGTAGAGACGGGATACACTTAAACAAAGGTGGTGCAAACGTTTTTGCCAGTATTATTGAGGATACCTTAAAGGTTCAGGGAAACTGCTAGTTAAGGGGGATGTGGGTAATACTGACACGCGTTTATCTGATAATATTGGTCAATGTAACTCTTGCACATACCTTAAGAGTTCTTATCTGTTACCCCAACTGGACGTATTATCTAGATGTTCTGGGGGCAAAGACGTTTCACGTGCGCGGGTAGCTAATATCAGGGAAGAGAGCCTAAAAAACTTCAAGGGTTGTTAAATATACAAGAACAGTAAATCTTAATTGTTTATACAGTAACGTTAGAAGTGTCGTCAATAAAATGAGCGAATTCGAACTGCTGGTTAAAACAAGTAACGCGGACATAATAGGGCTTACAGAGACGTGGTGCCACCCGGAAATTGGGGGTGATGAGTTTCAGAACGGCTTGTATAATGTATTTAGGAAGGATAGGTTAGATAGAAGGGGTGGTGGGGTAATGCATCTTATCAGAAGCAGCCTGAGTGCGATGATAGCTTTCCCGGATTCAGACGTTTCACATGCTAGTATAGAGTCTGTATGGTGTGAGATAGTTGGAAACAAAGGTATAATGCGAGTAGGAGTAATCTACAGACCAGGTGATTGTGAAGATTATGACAAAAGCCTCTACATGCAAATGGAATGGGCAAGTAAGCGTCAATGCCTTATTATGGGTGATTTCAATTTGCCTCTAATTGATTGGAGTAAATGGGAAGGAAACTCGACATGGGGAACAAAATTTTTAAATCAACTAGATGACTGTTATTTGTATCAACATGTCAGGGAAAGTACTAGAGAAAAGAATATCCTAGACCTCATCATCACACATGAATCAGATGACATAACAGGGCTGACAGTAGAGGAACCAGTAGCAGGAAGTGATCACGGAGTTCTACGGTGGGTGATGACGAGAGAGGTAGCAGAAGTAAAAGGCAAAGGAATGGGTTTTAATTTCAGAAAAGGAAATTACGATGCCTTAAGGTACTACATGGCCTCTATTAACTGGGTAGATATCGCGCAGAGAATGAATACAATTGAACTGTGGTACGCTTTTAAAACATTAATCACAGATGCCTTGAATGCGTATATACCATTAAAAAATACTCCACGAGGAGGGTTCCAAGTTGGATGACTAGTGAAGTTGCCGTATTACTTGAGCAGAAAAAGGTGGCATGGAAAGGTTACAGAACAATAAAAAGTACTGAAGCCTATAACAGCTACAAGGTGATGTGTAATAGAGCCACAGAAAAGGTGCGACAGGCAAAGGCAGTTTATGAGAAATCACTAGCAAACAGAGCAAAGAGGGGGGGATAAAGAATTCTTCACATATATAAATGCCAAGAAGAGCAGGACAAACCAGATAGGACCTTTACGTAAGGGAAAGGGGACAGTAATAAATACACCAGCTGCTTGTTGCAGATGAACTCAACAGTTATTTTGCATCGATATTTACAAATGAAAAGCCTTTTGTGGCAATGGGAAATTGTGGGAGCGAAGTTAAAAAATATGTAATTAATGATATTGAAATTTCGCAAGATTATTTAATGAAAAAACTTTCGAGCCTACAGACCAGTAAAGCTCCTGGAGTTGATGGAATATACCCTATAATCTTAAGAGAGGCGGCAAGCGAGTGCATTGACCCATTGAGGCTAATTATGCGAGCATCGTTAGACTCTGGGGAGATTCCCTTGGATTGGAAAAGTGCAAATGTATCTCCCATACATAAGGGTGGCTCTAAAAGTGAAGTTGGAAATTATCGACCTGTCAGTCTGACTTCAGTAGTAGGAAAAATCATGGAGGCAATGATCAAGGGTGGAATTCAGGATCATTTGGATCGAGTTGAAATTCTCAAGGATACTCAGCATGGTTTCGTAAAGGGAAAATCATGCTTAACAAATCTGGTTCGCTATTTCGAAAGGGTCACTCACGAACTGGATTTAGGGAATAATTTCGACATTGTTTATTTAGATTTCAGCAAAGCTTTTGACTCAGTCCCACATGAGCGGTTGCTTTATAAGCTGGAACAGGTTGGAATCACTGGGAAAATCCTTAGATGGATAGAAGGATGGCTTCAGGGCAGGAGGCAGAGGGTTGTGATAAATGGCTATTCCTCAGATTGGGTTGATGTAAGAAGTGGGGTTCCCCAAGGATCAGTATTAGGACCACTGTTGTTTTTAATTTTCATAAACGACATTGATGAAGGGATAGAGGGCGTGATGTCTAAATTTGCAGATGATGTTAAAATTGGGAGAGTAGTTAATGATCACTGTCAAGCTGAGCTTCTTCAGAGAGACCTAGATAGACTTCAGGAAAGGTCAGAAAAATGGCAGCTGTGCTTTAATCCAACAAAGTGTAAGGTATTACACCTGGGAAACAGTAATCCCAAAAAAACTTATTCACTTGGTGGAGTTCAACTAAACCCAGTACTGGAGGAAAGGGACTTGGGTGTTACGATACGGTCAGACATGAAATTCTCTGAGCATTGTAAACAGGTTGCAAGGAAGGCCCATGGTGTCCTATCGATGATCTATCGAACTTTTGCAAGTAGAGATAGGGACGTGATAATCCCATTATATAAGGCTTATGTTAGACCACACTTGGAATACTGTGTTCAAGTATGGAGACCGCACCTAAAGAAAGACATCGAGCTTCTTGAAAGGGTGCAAAGAAGGGTAACTCGCCTGGTGAGATCGGCAAAAGGGCGTCCTTATGAAGAAAGACTTCGAATATGTGGGTTGCAGAGTTTGGAAACTAGACACCTTAGAGGAGATTTGATTGAGGTGTTTAAGGCTCTGAGAGGCGTCAGTAAAATGAATGAGGACAAAATTTTCAAGATTATAAATGATGCTAGAACTAGGGGACATAAATTCAAGTTACGGGGGGAAATGTTTAGATTGGACTGCAGGAAGTTCCATTTTAGCCAGCGAGTTGTAAATTACTGGAATGGGTTGCCTTCATGGGTGGTAGAGGCCGACAGTTTGGGGAAATTCAAAGGTCATCTGGATAGTACTTTCGGGTAAGGGAAGCGCATAGGATGATAGGTTTAATTTCCTTTTTATTTATTTTTTATTTTATTTTTATTTATTAATTATTATTATTTAGTTATTTATTTATTTATTTATTTTTTGTTTTTATCATTGTTTTGTTCGGATTTTTTTTTTTTTTTTTTTTTTTTTTTTGGCTGGTGCAGCATAAGCCATAGGCTTTCTTGCACCATGCGGCCGTTACTAATACTAATACTATTACGATTGTTTTTTTAAATAACGGAGGAAAAGACCACCTTGTGGGGAAGAACCAACTGTCACGTTCCTTTAATTGTAATGGCATGGTTCATATAATGGTGAGTTTTCCTAAAATTATAAAATTTCCATACATAAATATATGCAATATGGTACACAGCTCCCTTTTGCAAAATGGAGTGCAAGGAGTGGAAGAGTAATAGTAATAGAGGCACGTGATGCAAGAAAGCAAGTATGAGCTTATGTAGCATCAGTCAAAAAAAAAAAAAAAAATTCACACAACCATTCCCTCTAAATGTTTGTCCAGTTCCTCCTTAAATTTATTTAACTTATCAACATCCACAACGACAGATGGAAGTTTGTTCCAACAATTAACCACCCGCTGGGTAAAGGCAAATTTCCGCACATCTATTCTACAACTGTCTTTCCTCAACTTAAATTTATGCCCTCTTAGGTTCGTAATCTGGGCAAGTGAAAGAATCCCATCAGAATTCAGCGTGCTCAAACCATTCAACGCCTTATACACCTCAATCAAATCACCTCGCAGGCTAAGAAAGCTCCAGGTCCTGGAGCTTTCTTAGCATCAGATTCTAAGAGAACAAATGGTATTTTTCCATTTGTTCTCAAAACCCGAGCTCCTGAACTTACTTCTGTTCTTTGCCGCTTTTTTCACTTCCTTATTCCAAAGGTGTTTTTCCTTCTGCTCGAAAATTTTCTCATATCCAGCCATTACCTAAAAAAGGGTGACAAATCCCTCCCATCCAATTATCGTCTGATTGCAATTACTTCTACTTTTTCTAAAGTAATGGAGAAATCAATTAACCGCCAACTCTTAGACTATCTAGAAACATTCCGTCTGATCAACGATCGCCAGTATGGATTCCGTCACTGTCGATCCACTGGTGATATTCTGACTTATGTTACCCATTTATGGACAAATTCAATGGAAAAGTTGGGTGAAACACAAGCAGTTTGCTCTTGACATCTCCAAGGCTTTCGTTCGTGTTTGTCATAAAGGTCTTCTAAATAAGCTTCCATCCTATGGTTTGCCAGCTGTTTTTTGTAATTGAGTATCCAGTTTTATCTCTGACCGCTCACTGGTTAATGGTAGACGACTCTCTGTCTTCTAACTTCTACACTAATGCTGGTGTTCCCCAAGATTCAGTTCTTTCTTCCACTCTTTTCCTCTTGTATATTAATGACCTTCTTCCATTGACCGGAAATCCTATCCATAGTTTTGCTGACGATAGCACATTGCATTCCACCTTCCAGTTTGAGAAACCTTGCCCTGCTCAAACAGCTTCAACTTCTCGAATATCCACTACGATTTCCTTAAATGCTGATCTCCGGGTAATTCTCCAGTGGGGCAAAGATAACTTAATTTCAATCATTCTAAAACTCAGTCTTGTCTTATATTTCGCAAAAAGGATTCTTCTGCTCCTATGTTTATCTTCGATGACGCTTCGATTTCTAGACAAGATCTTGAGGATTACCCTCACCTCTAATCTCTCCTGGCATAAAGCACATTACATACAAAGTTATATTGTTTCCTCTGCATCTAAAAAACTTGGTTTTCTCTTTTTATTTTGGCGTTACTTTTCTTACAAACTCTTGTTGACTCTGTAGAAATCGCAAATACGGCCTACCACGGAATATTGTTCCCACTTCTGGGGCGGTGCCCCCAAAACCTCTCTCAGGTTTCTAGATTCCATTCAAAAGAGGACAGTTAGGTTAATTTATGTCTCATCTCTAACAAAAAAAAAAAAAAAAAAAAAAACCCAAATTATGATATTAGACTCTCACCCGTAAATGATTACATCTACCCATAAATTTATTGTGTTTGAAACCGACTAACTCAGCCACGGAGTGAAAAAAGCCCATTAAAATTCCTCGCGTCATCGACTGATTTGAAACCGGGCCTTTTCTACCCAGTGTTGGGAAGACGGTGACGATACCACTGTGCTACCGCGCAACAGTCTCATCTCTAACAGAGTCTCTCCACTCTCTGTCTCATAGACCTTTGTATAGATACTTCCACTGGCACTGTTCTGAATTGGCTTCAGTAATTCCCGCTCTCTCTTTCAAAGCAGTCCGAACACGTGCCGCAACCAGTCAACATCCTTTTATTGTCCAAGTCTGTGCACTAGAAGAGTTACTGCTGACATCGCCCTCCTAGCCAAAGTAATCACTGGAATTTATGAAGCATCTGATATCCTGAGTAAAATAAACTTCAATGCTCCCTGTAGACAAGTCAGGAACCTTACACCGTTTCGCCTTGACTCTGCCAACACGGACTTAATGAAGTTCAGTCCACTGAACAGAATCAGCAAATCAGCAAATGACTCTCGCATTGACTTCTTTGACAACTCCCAATCACTGATGAACTCCATCCACAAGTTTGCCTCTTCACTTAAACTGCAAAGTGACTAGCTCACATCTAATTATTGTAGCTTATTATTTGTTATATTATTTTTCTATTCTCTAACGGATTAATTATTACTTGTTTTACCGGTAACTTAACTTAATACAATCCTCTTTTGTAGATATGCTTTTATTGTTTGAATCTATATCAATGTTTATCGTCCTGTTGGATTTCATATTATTGTTATTATGTTTATTGATCTGATCTCAGATACACTGTTAATGGTTACCCGTTGTGTATCTTTTTATTAATAAAATAAAATAAAATAAAATAAAAAATAAAGTTCAAATTCACAGAACCAACTTTTCTTCTTCCTCATTTATTCATTCAAATTTCCGTTTTCTGAAACAACCTTCCTTATGTATTTCCTGAAAATTACAATCAACAGAAGTTCAAGTCTAATGTCAACAAGTATCTTCTTCCAACTTTTCAAACTTCAACCCATGCAGTGTACTTAGTACTATAGGTTCTAAAAAAAAAAAGTACCTGTACATAACAATAGTTCTTTAGAATCAAAAAAAAATTAGTATGGAAAACATTTATTTAATATAATATACTGTAAGATAGTAAACTAATTATAAGGAATTGTGGGAGATGTGGTTTTTTTCTTTGGCAATTCTTTACTGTTTACTTAATTTGATTTTACTTTATTATTTGTTATATTTTGTAATTTTCAATAATATACCTATGTAAATTTAAGCAAAAAAACCAAACTGTTATTTTTAGGTCACCCGAATAATTAAATTCATCTGCCGTGCTGTGTCATGTCTGTTAATTGCGTGTGTTCTGTGGTCGATTTGTCTGTTTGCTGGACGAAAAACCCCAGTTTCTGGGGGAGAAAAACCGTGCTATCTACGACTGAGACCGACTAACTCAGCCACGGAGTGAAAAAAACCCATTAAAGTTCCTCGCGTCATCGACGGGATTTAAACCCTGGCCTTTTCCACCCGGTGTGGAGAGGACGGTGACAATATCACTGTGCTACGCGCGCAGACTATAAATCTAAGCAGACGCCATTATAGAATTTTTAATATGAATCCCCTGGAACACTTTCGCGACAAGATCTTGGGGATTACCCTGACTTCTAATCTCTCCTGGCATAAAGCACATCACATTACGCGAACCACTGGTTGGAAACCGCTGCCTTGTACAAAGGGATAATCACCATCTTTTTCCTTCTAGCAAAATTCCTGTATATCATTGACAAAGCCTTAACATTGACAAATTCTTAATACACGAGACTTGCTCTTGCAGCCTGTCTGCATTGCTCAGAAAACTTCATATATGACTGCACAATTACTCCCAGGTCTTTTTAATTTTCCACCACCCTAAGTGTAGTACCACACAGTTGGTACGTTGCTCTGGGGTTACTTCTACCCATATGCAGTACTTTGCATTTGTCAGTGTTAAACTTCAGTTGCCACTTCTCAGTCCATCTGCCCAAATTTTCTAGATCCTGTTGCAGTAGCACACTGCCATTACTGTCATTAACAACCCTGCCAACCTTTGTATCATCTGCAAACTTCCACACTAAGCCTGATATACCTTCATCAATATCATTGATAAATATACAAAACAACAGTGGGCCCAACACCGAATCCTGCGGAACTCCACTAATAACATTAGTCCACGAAGAGCAGCGTCCATTGATTACCACCCTCTGTCTTCTCCCACTCAACCACCCTATTATCCATTGTAGCAACTTACCCTTAATACCATTCTGTTCCAACTTGTACAATAGTCTTCCATGCGCAACAGTGTCAAAAGCTTTCCTGAAATCCAAGTAAATGATATCAAAATTATTTTTTGCATCCAGTTTGTAACTACATCATAGTTTCCAATCAAATTTGTCAGACAAGACTTTCTCTTAACAAACCCATGCTGTGTCTGAATTATTGCTGCAGTCTTGTCTAGATGATCCTGCAATGCATCTTTAACCAGTGACTCCATTATTTTACCCGGAACAGAAGTTAAACTAACTGGTCTGTAATTACTCGTGTCACCCTTCGATCCTCCTTTGTGAATTGAGGATATATTTGCACATCTCCAGTCCGTGGGGACCTCCCCTGAGTCCAAGGATGCTCTCATAATTATGGCTAAGGGTTTGCTTAGTTTCTTTGCCGCCTCCTTTAATATAACTGGTTAGATCGCATCCACCCCAGGTGCCTTTCTTATGTTTAATTCAACAATTTTTCCTCCATTTTGCTCTCAGTTATTACAAAATCATTATGCAACCTGCTACAATTTTATAACCTTCTGGCATTTTCCTTCCTTAATAACTCCTCATCTGTGAATGTAGATGCAAAATACTCATTCAGTTTGTTTGCTATCTGAGCAGGATCGTCAACAGTCGAACCATCGATATCAAGTGGATCAATCTGATTCATCCCCTTTCTTTTAGAGTTTATATAAATAAAGAAATCCTTGCTGTTTTTCTTAGCATCCTTTGCCAAAGATTTCTCGTAATCTGCCTTCGCTTGCCTAATCTTCTCTGTGATTTGATTATATCTGCCATAGGCTTCTGTGTGATAGTTTATATGCATCCAATGCATTTTTCTTCTCTGCCACAAGTCTCATTAGTTCATTTGACAACCATTTAAGCCTAAACCTTGAACAATATTTCTTAATAGGTATGAAACGTCTCGTAGCTTGCTTCCACGATTAATTCCTTGAATGCTTCCTACTTAGAATTTTCTGTTGGTAACATCATCAGTTGGCCCCACTGTACGGAATTTAAAAACTGTCTGAGACCACTGTAGTCACCTTTACGGAAGCAAAAACCCTTTCCTTTAACCCTGATAGTAATTAAATCTTTAAGTAAATCCCACATCAGTACACTGTGATCACTCCCACCTAGTGGTTCCTTTATCTGCAAATTCTTAATACACGAGCAGAAGGGAATAGGTGAACTGTTAAAAGAAAATTCAGTTTCTAAGGTTGATAGTTCAGCGACTACTCTTGTTAATTGTTTAGGAGCGCGAGACGGAAGCGCGAAAAGCTGTCCCAACTATTATAATAGGTTATGATATGTCGTATGATGTCAGCAAAGACGGTGGGCACGGGATTGATCTAGGGCATGGAGGAAGAAAAAGTTCTGAGGAATATATCAGCTGGGGCAACGAAGAAAGAAACATTACTGGAAGGGATGACGAAAGTACAAAGGGAGGAGACATCGATATTTTGAGATGGTAAGAGAAATTGTCGGTTCAGATGGCATGAAAACGAAAGAATATGAACGAATTTAATGGTTATATGCAGTGGAAAACGCGAGAGAATATAGAGAGTACAGTGTAGGCAAAGATTAGGGAAATTGTAAACACGCGAGGGGAACAGGTTTTTCTTTGGAATGAAAACGAGGAGGGGAAATGGTTGACATAGAGTTTTCATGGGAGATTTCGTTATCTCCAAATAATACAACTGGAAATCTTACCGTGTTAATCATTAGTAATAAGTTAGAATTGAATATGGACCATAGGAAAGATATTTTGGCCGGAAGTTTCAGTGAAGTTACAAGAATAACATTTATGACGCTTTTGACAAGAACTGAGGGTAACAGTAGGTAAGCAAACAATAATTTGTCAAATTATAGCCCATATGGAGATTAAGATTGGTTTCTTCAGGTAACCCATTTTACAACTTAGCAGACGTTCAGCAGTTTCAAAGGGAAATCAAATTTTGAGCTTTGGGAATTGGCAGAGGTAAGTAAGTAGGGTAGTAGTAGTACATCCGATATTATGAATTTGACGACTTTGCGAATAGGGATACAGAAAGAAGGCCAGATAGTAGAGATACAAAATAGAAATACAGAAGGCAGAATTGTGGAGATAACAGAGTAAGGATACAGAAGGCAGAATAGATCAGAGCTATATGGTATGTACGATTAGGTTAATCAGCTTTCACAGTCCAAACGCTACATTAGATAGACAGAAATACTTTGTTTAGAGGACTGGGAAACTACATGAAGAGAGTGCGGTGGATAGTAATGGCGGGGGGGAACTGGAACTGTGTTCTGAATCCTGTTATGGACAGAATTCAGATGGCGATGTGACCCTCATCATGGTACTGGGGAGTTTATGAATTAACAATGAGGCAAACTGCCTCATAACCCTTGTAATGATCTTTGTTCATATGGACTTTTTGACAAAGGAATGGAATATTGTCCTTGCTAGGTTCGTTTCCCGTTGCTAGGGCGGTGCGGAAGGGGGGGGGGGAGATGTGATGCTAAGCACCTTGGTCCCAACACAAGAAGGGGTTCTTGACCGTTTCTTAAATGATTATAGTATAAATAAATAAATTTTCTGTTTATACTCCGGGACGACCAAATGATCAGAGGAGTTCGCAATATAGACAAAATACAAGAAACAGCACCGTATTCAGCAGTCACGGGCTTGAACCCCGGTCACTCAAGGCACGTGTACTTATGCACCCGCGCGCCTGACCACTAGGCTACGGCATATATAGTTTAACAAAAGCAAGAGGGGAGGAAACTAGCCATGTACTTGTGCCTCCAGATGCCATTTCCGGTCCTGTCCGTTGCCAGCTGGTGTTCAAAAGTACTACCTCTTAGGAAGAAAGAAACGTTTATGTATTTTTCTCACATCATAGCTGAGTTAGTTTCAGGCGAGGATGGCATTGTTTTTCTTCCGAAAACTAGGTTTTAATTCCCAAAAAATAGGGAAAACTGCGCATAGAACACACCCACTTTACTTACACTAAGTTATTTGATTTAGAATTGGCAGTGAGGCAAATGGCCTCATGGTCCTTGTAATGTTCCTGGACTTCTTTTCGACAAAGAAAAGTGCTCTCTAAATTTTAACGTGATCAGGAGCTTTTACTATATCAAATCGACCACAGAACACATGCAATTTACAGAATACTGCGCAGTATGGCCTAAGTTGCTGATGTGCATAAAATCCTACAAGGACCAACCAGCCAACCGTTCCTGACTTTGAGCTTTCACTAGCGTCACAAATCACACATTCGTACACAAATAGGCGTTGTTAATTCAAAGCCAATCCATTGTATAGATTTGTGTAAAAAAAACAAAACAAAAAAAAATATATATGTAATAAAATTTCAAACATAGTATTCATGTCCTGCTAATACTAAACATGTGCATTTAATTCAATCTCAAGATTTCATAGCCAGCGTATAAGTCGACTTAGAAATTTCAGACGAATTTTTGGTGCTTCAAAGTTCGACTTATATGCCGATAAGCACCGTTTCGATAATTTCGTTGCAGCTGTAAGTGCCAAGAGTTTTTTTCCATTAGGTAAGTCACGATGCAATTTGATTTGTAAGGAACTGGGGTTAACTAATTTTAAGACGAAATAGAAAAATTAAATCTATTATTTTAGAATCTTATCGTTAAAAAGTTTAAAAATTTGTTCCATATTTCTCACCTGAGTTTCATGTTTATGACAGTTGTCATATATTATGTTCTGACATGATAAGAAAATTTATATTCATGGCATGTTCCAGAGTATGATGTACATTTTTTTTGTATGTGTACCTGTTTGGATTCTGTAAGTATGTACAGAAATCTGTTTTCCAAGGTTGTTTCATATACCATTCGAATGGTGTTCATTATCATACAAATTATTTTGAAATTTTCCAGTAATATACATGCTGTGTGTTTTCAACTAACAGCAAACAGATTTAAAAGATTTTTAATGATTTTTTTTCACAATTTTATAAAAATTTTCTCATTTCATGTTCAGTAATAATTTCACTCTTAACGTTGGACAATCAAATAGAAATAAGCACAAATTAATATATAAAAACATTTAGGCACAAAGTTCTCACTTTTTTACAGTTTTTTAAAAAAATTCTCAAATTCACTGCAGCCATCTTTAGCAGAAACCTGTGAACCCATACATGTTCGGCAAACTTGTTAAATTAGAACAGCATTTGGGACTTCATTTCCAAGTTAATAGGTAAGACAGACCATTCGTCGTTATTCATCTTACGTACAAAATATAAAAGCGTAACCTTCTTTCCGTTGCATTAATCCCAACACTTGGTATTAAATTTTAATTGTCCTTAAGACATGTAACTACATCTGATCATGCTTTCTATTAACTTGGTTCAGATACGGACAAAGTTCTCTCAGTCATCACTGTGGAATGCGAATATAAAAGCTGCAAACAGTGCCAGGGAAAAAAACTACTCGGAATTAAAGACTAACTCTTAAAAGTGAGCATTGTTTACTGCTTCCAAGTGATTTTAAGACCCGAAATCAGGCATGTCACAGAAACAGAATAACTTGCAACAATCCGTCTGCCGCGATGGGAAGGAACCAACCATTCGATGTCATGTATGTAAATTAACCTTTTGTGCTCACTCGGCTAAAACAGACATCACACATCTTTCCAAACGTCGGAGAAGGTTCACATGTGGCAAATGCATTGGCGATGTCTCTGAAATATCTGAACTTTCTTTCTCCCAGACTGAAACTAGCCCTAGCAACCATACAATCAATAATATTGATCCAAGTCAATATTCTCAGTCAAATACTGGTTTGCCTGAACCTTCACTCATGACCGTCGCATGTGATGAAGCAGTGGGCAACGCAACGTCACCTGTTGGCACTGCCAATAACTTTAAATGCAGCACTAATCAACCCAATTTTCCATCAGAAATTAATGATCAAAATTGTGCCTCGAACGCTAACGTATTCTCCACCTCAAGCCAGTCATTAGTCACAACAGATACTTTCCAAGACGAAGGTAATTCTCCAAGAATTAATGCCGAAATTACAGTGTCAACGCCTCCTATACAGCCAGACAGTGCAGATTTCTTGATCCACCTAATTTACCAATTGAGGTCCCAAATTGAGGATTTCAAGGATGAGGTCTACTCACTGAGGAACCAAAATAAGCATATCACTCATATGCTCTCGGACCTCTGTTCTTTGGCGAGCCAAAATGGTAAGCTGACATCTCAGCCACCAATAATACCCAAAAGGGAAAAAACTACTCATCCGGTAAAGCCTCCTAGCCTGGCTCCCACACCGAAATCCACTCAAGACAATTACTAGGGGGATCTTGTATAGGATTACAAATGATCAACAATCTCCCGGCCAGAGGTAACAACCAATTAGATCTCATCCTTGCTTCTTTTCTCTGCACACCTTGATTACTTGCCAGAGCCTTATTTCAATTCGGACCACAAGCCAATTATTGTTCTTTTACACATACCTGCTCCAAACTTCAATGTTGTAAATTCGACTAATACCAAAGTAATAGTAAGTCCCAGGTTTTTGAGTATTTATAAATGTGTTGAGGCCGCCTCTGTCATCCCATGGACCGTCTTAGAAAATTGTGATCTCGAAATTGCAGGGAATTTGCTTACTAGTTGGCATAAGACGATTGCGACCTTTGCAGCATCAAAGAGAATTTCCATCATGCCTCGGGTCCAGAGCATGGTGGACTCCCCATCTTAATATGAGCGTCAAGTTAAAGCAGCATCTGCACAAAATGTGGAAGCAGTCGCCAAGTTTCCAAGACAGGATAGTCTACTCCAGAGCCCGCGCAACATTTAATAAGCAGGAATCACAAGCAATTAAGCATTACATGGATATAACCCTTCGTAGAGGAAAATGTCCCTATTCTGAGCGGCCTTCTGATTTCCCCCTAAATCTTGAACCTGACCAGTGGCTTGACTTCATATCTAGATTTGCCTCGAACACGGAACAGTGTCCTGATCTTCATACACCAACAACTAGAATCCCCCCCCCCCCTCGACACGCTGTCTGCAGTATCAATCTCCAGAGAACAGCTTATTGCTGTCATTAATTCTACATCATCTTCTGCTACGGCAGGTGCGGACGGAATCCCCCAATTCATTATCAAATGTCTTAGCCCATATATTTTGAATTCCCTTTAACTATTTTTAATGCTATGTTGTCAAGTCATTGCTTTCCACAGCAATGGAATATCTACCTTGTGAAGACTATTCCCAAAATTCAATCTCCTACACTTAAGCATTGCCGGCCAATCTCCAATGCCTCAAATCTTCTAAATCTCCTTGAGAAGGTACTTCTCCCCGTTCTAACTAAACAACTTCTTCCACATAGATCCACAGTGACTAACCTCTTAGCCGCCACCAGCTCTATCCTCTCTGCGTTTGAATCCCAAGCAGAGCTTGCAGTCATCTATGTAGATCTTGAAGCAGCTTTCGACTCTATAAACGTTCCTGTAATGCTGAAGCTACTTTCAGACCACTGTCAGATCAAGGGAGACACTCTACAATTCCTCACGTCACTCCTTCAAAACAGAATAATCCAGCTTACTGTCCATGGGCACATATACGAGCGAAATATCTCTTCAGGCGTGCCACAGGGCGATGTCTTATCAGGCGATGTCTCTTGTTTACAGCACTTATCTCTCCACTTGTTGAGTCCAGGTATGATACTTTATGCTATGCAGATGATATAAAGCTCCTCACACCGATTTCTCCACACGATGACCTTCTCATGATAACAGGATCAATTAATAATACACTCACAGAAATTGAAAACTACCTGAACCAGTTCGGATTAAAAATAAACCCAGAAAAATCTGAATTTATGATATTCTCTTTAAAGAAAACGCCTTCTTATATTCAGCCAATTCTGTGTAATTCTTCTATTCCTATCGTCAATAAGCATACTGATCTCGGGGTTGTGTTTGATCCTAAGCTCTGCTTCAGTTACCGCATAGACAAACTCCTCACCCTGGCAGCTCGACTCCGATGGATTGCAAAACAGCATTTACATTATATTAATGAAGTGACAACTACTAGAAAATATATAAAACCACAGTATACTCTACTCTCCACTTTTATACGCTGCAGAGGTATGAGCATCCGCTGCCCCTAGCACAATCAAGCCACTTTCTGCTGAGTTTTGGCTCTTAAAATGTGCCATAAACAAACATAAACTTCCTCCATAGCTAAGGACAAATGAAATGACCAGTTTGATTCAAATTCACAGGCTCCCCACGCTGATTAAGGTGAAATGTCTTACCATGACTATCAAAATGATGGTTGGCGAGATTTCGGCACCATCATTCTAGGACCTGTGCTCATGGAGAGTCCATCAGCCTTCCCTCAGAGCGACTGCAACTCTATGCCCACATCTTAGCCACATCTTTCTCTCTCTCTGGTGGGGCATGGGCATGCCCCACTGGCACATGCTGGGGTCGTCTACTCTATTGACCCCAGTCTTTCCTAGCTATTCCCCCCCTAGCCTTCAGTCTCCTCCCCTCTCTATCTCTTTGCCAGCGCAAGACCCACACCAAAATTCTAGCTTCTTTAAATTATTTCGCCCTCTCCTCGGCCATTAAATTTTCAAACGCAACCCCTTCAAACCGGGAAACATGTATATGATCAACATACAACGTGCAAAATTTTTTTTTTTTAGGCCCTTGCCATTGAAATCTCAGGAAAATAGGTGGCAGGACCTGCCAGAGTAAATGCAAATTACTAGGTACCTGGTCTGCCTCCACGGGGCTAAAGTGGGGCAACGTCGGGCCTCAACAGGGGCCTGGCGGCTAAATGGTCAGAAGAACAACGGTACATGACACCACACATTTCAAGATCCATACACTTTTAAATCTCTGGCCTTTACAGTGAACTGTATCACCACACATTTCAAGATCCATACACTTTTAAATCTCTGGCCTTTACAGTGAACTGTATCACCACACAAAGTAAACTACGCGGAGATGGGGGAAACCCCTGGTGCCGTTTGACCCTAGATACACTTTACACTTTACATCTTAGCCGTCTCCACCTATCCGATAGGTTCCTGCCTTTTCAACTACTTTCATGTGCCCAGTCCTTCGATGCTGACCTTAATAAGTTCGCTTCTGACAGGGAATACAGACGCCACATCCTTGAATTGTACTTCCCTGTCCCTGATCCTTCTCCTCGAAGCTCGTCTTAATGCCGCAATCCAACAATACCACCTGATATGAAGATGGCATACTAACTTTTCAGTATGACAGTGAGTAATAAATAAATTCTTTATTGCTAATAAGTACAGGACATGTACTAGAGACAATAATACTCAACACGGCGACATGGCCAGGAGTTTTACATTATAAATGAAATTAATTGGCAAAAAGGAAAAAAAATTACCGTTACATGGAAATTAAGAGTTACAAACATGTAAATTATGAGTTACAAACATGTAAATTGTAATAATGAAAAATGAGGACTAAACGTCATATGGAGGAAATTATCCTAGTTCCACAGATGGAATCCACTCGAGGAGCATGTGACGGTATTTGTAGTCGGTAGCTAATTTCTGAAGGTCGACTCCAAGACGGAGCAGTGCCTGAATTTTGGGGAGTGCCTGGGCAGGTAGGAACCGACTACACAGTTTCAACCGGTTGTATTTGAGGATTAGTGTGGGCTCTGACCTCAAGGATGGCATAGGATTGTGCTACTGACAGAAATCCCAGATGTTTGGGGCGTTTATCCCTCCTGTGTACATTTTTACTGAAGTCATTAAACGCCTGCTGTCAATTAACCTCGGGATCCTGGGTACATTTAGCTGCTCAGCCATGTCAGTTGTTCTCAATTGAGGGGGTCGGCGATGCTTATTTGTGGCCCATTTCAGGGTCTAGTATTCACACGAGAACACCGGTTTTTGAAGTGAAGGCGACGCAGATGCCCAAATTTCAGCAGCATATAAAATAGCCGGATAAACAGTGGCTTGAAGATATCTGGTAGTGGTTGCGGCATCGTTGGAATGAAGTAAGTGTTGTTTCGCTTTCCAGCGTAGGGTGTTAAAACGCTTCCGGAGGTATTCTGTGTGATCATTAAATTTCAGCTTCGGATCAAAATATACCCCGAGATCTTTATGGCAGGTAACCACTGGAATTAGAGTACCTAAAACTGAAGGTTGAATTATTGTTGGTTGCTGTTTCAATGAGTAAGTCATTATTGCAGATTTTGACGGGTTAAGGTTTAATCCAAACATCTTCAAGTAAGTTGAAAGAGTGGTCAAGTTCTCTGTGATGGAAGACGTAATTTCCATTGGGTTTGCAGACGGTGGGATTAAGGTAAGGAACTTTTTATCGTCGGCATATATTAGAGCATCATCACGATGACTCATGAAAGGAATCAGAATCGCTGAGAAGAGAAGGCCAGACAGGACACCACCTTGAGGGACTCCTGCATTAATTTTTCTTGTAAAGTGGGTTTTCTTCAAAGTGAGGTGGACACTTCTATTCTTCAATAAGGCGGTGAGGAAAGCTAGTAGGTCTCCATTATTCCTGAAGAAGAATTGCAGGAGTCTGAGAAGGGCTGTGACGGCTAGGCTGTCAAAAGCAGCTTCAATGTCAGCGTACACTATAGCTAATTCAGATTTAGTTTCGAAGGCTTGAAGAATTGATGTCTGTGCGGCCATGAGGTTTGTTATGGTGGATCTATTTTCAACTGCGAAATGGAACTGTTTCGGCTTCTGTGGCATCAACTGTTTGTTTAATGCCGGAAGGAGTACCTTTTCTAGAAGTTTGAGGAGGGTGGAAGAAGTTGAGATTGGTCTGAAATCTTTTAGGCTTGTTGGTGCTTTGACCTTAGGCAGTGGCCTCACAGAGTATTCATTCCACTGAGCAGGGAAAACTCGTGTGGAAAGAATAGAGTTGTAGATTGAGAGTAATGCATCTAGAATATAGGGGCTAAGGCATTTAATTATGAAATGAGGTATCTTATCACGGCCTGCGGTACTAGATGGTCGCAGGGAGTTAATAGCATATATCAGTTGCTGTCTTGTGATGGAAATTATGGAAAGGTCATCAGTAGGAGCAAATTGGGAGTTTGGGAGAGGAATTTTGGCAGAGGCGGAATTGGTATTGAATCTTGAAATGTAGTCCATCCAGTTATCTAGATCAAGATTTGAATTAATGCGACTGTGTCTTGATGAGTATGGCGCTTTTCCTTTAGACAAGTTAGCATCAGTGTATCTCTTTAATGCTGATGCCTTGAGTCTGTTGGACATAGCTCTTGCTCTGGAGTATAGGATTCGATCTTGGGTTGTGCCAGAGATTTTCCACTGCCTGTGAAGATACTGTTTGTTGTGGAAACTGCACGCTAGATCTTTGGTCCACCAAGCTCTAGTTCTTGGAGAAATGTGTACGGTTTAATGATGGACTAACACCCCCAGGGGCCCACATCTAGTGAGTATGGGCTTGGCACACTCAGGGTCCTAAGCTGGATATCATCATTCTTCTCTTTCTTGGTGAGTCTCTCTCTCTCTCAGGAAAATTCAGAATTTTTTTGCATGGTGCACCATAAGCCTCAGGCTTCCTTGCACCATATGGCTAATAATAATAATAATAATAACTACTTCTGTTCAGTGCAAAGAACGTTGCTTGTTTATATTACTGTTTGTATATGAAATTATTTGTTTCCTCCAATATTTTATTTATATGTTGTACTGTAAATAACTGCATTATACTTGGAGTTTTGATCTGTACTTCCACATATGCTTTTCCTTATGTTTAATATATCAATGCTCTCTATTTATTATTAAATTGTATTATTAGTTAACCCCTGGCCTGGTGGCCGTGAAGGGCGGCATTGCAATATATCGAATTGTAATATTATCATCATTATTATTATTGCAATAAAGATTTCTTAGTTTTTGTTCCCTCTCCCATTTGTTCATGTTTTTGAATATGGTTAAAGCGCTATTTTCTTCATCTAGTTTTAAATTTTAATAATGTGAATCATAATTTCATATACTTAAGTTGCTTCCTTTTGATTATTAGTTTTGAGTTAAATTTCGTATATGCTTATTATTTAGATTTAGCAATTAGTTGGAGTCGGAAGAGAAATTTTATTTATTTATTTTTTTTTTTTACTATATATATATATATATATATTTTTTTTTTTTATGTGAACCCCAAACACGAGAGGTATTAGAACCTATAGTACTTAGTACCGTGCTTGGGTTTGAGGTTAAGAAGACGAAAGAAGATATTTGTTGACATTGGACTTGAACTTCTGTAGATTGTAATTTTCAGGAAATATGTACGAAGGAAGGTTGTTCCAGAAAACGGCAATTGAATGAATAAATGAGGAAGATGAAAAGTTGGTTCTGTGGGTTTGAAGTTGGACAGTAAATGGATGTTGGCTAGTAGCGGCACGTGTTCGGACTGTTTTGAAAGAGAGAGTAGGAATTATAGAAGCCAATTCAGAAGAACAGTGCCCATGGAAGTATCTGTAGAAGAGGCATGCAGCAGAAACAGTGCGTCTATGAGAAAGCGAGTGGAGAGACTCTGTTAGAGATGAATCATTAATTAACCTAACTGCCCTCTTCTGAATGGAATCAAGAAGCCTGAGAGAGTTTTTGGGGGCACCACCCCAGATGTGGGAACAATATTCCACGGCAGGGCGGATTTGCGATTTATACAGAGTGAGCAGCTGTTTGGAAGAAAAGTAACGCCGAGAGCGAAAGAGAAAACCAAGTTTTTTAGATCCAGAGGAAGCAATATTTGTTATGTGCTTGTGCCAAGAGAGATTAGAAGTCAGGGTAATCCCCAAAAGAGATATATCATTTTGCCTAGAAATCGGAGTGTCACTAAAGATAAGCATAGGAGCAGAAGAATCCTTTTTGCGAGATATAAGACAAGACTGAGTTTTAGAAGGGTTGAAATCAACTAAGTTGTCTTTGCCCCACTGGAGAATTACCTGAAGATCGGCATTTAAGGAATTGGTAGCAGATTTTCGAGAAGTTGAAGCTGATTGAGCAGGACAAGGTTTCTCAAAATGGAAAGTTGAATGCAATGTGCTATCATCGGCAAAACTATGGATAGGATTTCCAGTCAATGGAAGAAGGTCATTGATATACAAGAGGAAAAGAGTGGGGGAAAGAACTGAACCTTGGGGGACAACGGCATTAGTGGAGAAGTTAGAAGACAGAGAGCCATCTACCATCACCCCCAGTGAACGATCAGAGAGAAAACTGGATAACCAATTACTAAAAACAGTTGGCAAACCATAAGATGGAAGCTTGTTTATAAGACCTTTATGCCAAACACGATCGAAAGCCTTTGAGATGTCAAGAGCAACTACTTGTGTTTCACCGAACCTTTCCATTGAATTAGTCCATAAATGGGTAACATAAGCCAGAATATCACCAGTGGATCGACATTGACTGAATCCATACTGGCGACCGTTGATCAGACGGAAGGTTTCTAGGTAGTTTAAGAGTTGGCGGTTAATTGATTTCTCCATTACTTTAGAAAGAGTAGAAGTAATTGCAATGGGACGATAATTGGATGGGAGGGATTTGTCACCCTTTTTATGCTAATATAGGCTAATAGCCATATTTAAGTTTGATTTTAGTTCATTTTTGTTTCATAAATCACGTAGGATCATCTGCTGATGCTTTACCCTTTTAGTAAATAAATGAGATGTGATGTTTTGGAACTCACAGTAGCAGATGCCTACCATTTACTTTATTTTATTTTCTTGTGATAAATGGTGATATTCATCTGATCTGTGCATGGGTATGATTCTTTTCTGTAAATTGCGATGTCTGGAAACCATGCACCTGTGAGTTGATCTGATTGAGGTGTTTAAGGCTTTGAAAGGATTATGCAAGCTCAATGCCGATGGAATCCTTCCTCTTACTCAAACAATACACACGAGGGGACATAAATTTAAATTGAGGAAGGATTGTTGCAGGACTAGTGTGCTGAAATTTATATGCAAAGATGAAATTCGCGTGACATGTAATAACGGAACGGTTGAAGAGGGATCGTGTCATGTTGATCAATTACCACAGTTATGACGAATTCATCTACCATTCGGTTAAGTTGCGGTTTATAAATGTGTAAAATAGTTTAACCTGTTAATATCTATAGGCTGGAGTCCATATATACTGATATAAGTAATTTAAATGATTCGCTTCAAATTATTTTTCTAGTAAAGTATCTTGATTTAACGAGAGACGTGTTTGTCATTATGAGTACAGTACTTCTTTTCCAAGCGGCTATTCATCAAACTGGCGATACAGAAGTGCTTAAAACAAGAAGTGCTTGTTATTTCAGCTGCAAGAGATTCAGAAATTGAAACTTCCATTTCAATTTCTGAATCTCTTGTTTTAAATAGGAGGACATCGTATACGAGTATTAGCTATATCACCAATATTTCAGCCATGTTGAATACACTATTACCAATGTCGATCCAAGCCACAAATTGCGAGCGATCAGCTTTTCTCATATATAAGGAATGCTGACATGTATTTCATCTTTCGCGAAACGAAGTAGAGTCATCTAATATGGGTGTAGAAGGGAAGATTTATACCGAGATGCTTCAGTGCCCCTTGGGGATTAACTGATTTAATTAACTGGTAATGAACTTTAACAATTTTTTTTTATAAAGTACTCACTGCTCATATTATGTAGCTGTCCCGCAGTATAAACTCAACTTTGAAATGAAAGAATTCCAAATATCATCTACACTGCTGATCCATAAAGGTCGATTATGTTATTTTTAAAACAGGCCCGTCATATCTGAATGGGTTTGCAGGCCTTTTGAATTGATTACTGTAATAAAAGGTATAAAATTTTAACTCAGGAAGGAAGAAGTGGTGATTGAACCCACCGATATTTCTGTGATTCTTGGGCCGCATTTATTGTGGCCTTCCGTATATACTTTTTGTTTATCAAAACAGTATAATTTGTCCTACTCGAAAGAGTGCGTAATTAGATATTATTTCAGGTTTGCTGTAACTGTGTTCGGAGACAAGTTTTCTTTACCATTATTGTGTTTTCAAATTATGTCTGATTTCGACCTTTTTGCTCGTCCCAGTTTCTTTATCCCTCTAGCAGTATCTGATTTAGAACGCTTAGGTAGTCTCGATTTCATTATTGTTATTCTCTACCTTTTATTTGTTTAACCTCTGCATTTTGCAGCAGGTTAAAGTGCAATTTCACCCTTACTTATTCGAATAAATCTTCCTTACTTTTTATCATTAGGGTATAGTGCAAAGTTATTTTTTTAAAATAATTTTTTAAATGTTGCCCACTTCATCGTAGGGCATTTTTTAAATTTTTATTTTTTATCTGCTTTATGTTGAAATAGGTAACTTAGATATTTCGATTATTCTTACTTTGTTATATTAATGATTTTCATCAGTCGATCAATCTCACCATTAATCGTGGATGCTGTTGCTTTGAGGGGTTCAGCAGTTAGATCATTTAACTCTTTAATGTTTAAACAAATATTACTTTTTACAATTAATGCAACATACTAGGCTGTTGTCGAATAAACAGACATTGGCTTTCATAATTTAACCCCCCCCCCCCCACCAAAAATTCTTGTAACGCCAATGCAATTATCATCAACTGTCGCTTCGGTATGACCATGGCTTATCCCGGTACAGTTTAGTGCTGCCATCTGTAGTTCGTCATTTGATTCTACTAGCACTGTTTGGTCTCTGATAGATACTGTAGTCGTTTATGACGCAGTTTTGTATAGTAAGTTGTAAAAGTTGATTATGTATTTCGTTTATTTTATTTACTATAGCAAAAAAATACTGATAACATGTACAGAAATGTCACTTTTATAAAAAGACGCAATAGACTTAAAAATTTCTCGTATAGCCAATAAACAATATTACTTTGGAAAATGTATATTCAGCTGATGACTTTATATGAAATTTATCAAAAATAAAGAACGATGTCTGGACAGGCCAGCCACAAGAACACAAGTACTAAATGATTCTTTACAAATATTCACAATTATTAGACCTCTGGAAAATTTAATTATTATACTACGTACGTTGGTAAGCTGTAAGAGGAAAACTTTTTTTCAGTGCTGATTTAAATTTAGTTTTGAAATAAAATAACTTCAATCCATTAGTCTAGTTGGGTTTACCTTTTTTTTTTTTTTTTTTGGTGGCAAAGGTTATGTCTAGTTAACTACCAATTCCTCTTAAACGTGTTGTGTATTTGTTTGTTCGAAACTCTTATCTAGTTCAATAGATAAAACAACATACATTTCACCAGTAGTTTTTAAATACGGCTTTAATTTGGTTATTCCTTTTTTCCTGTCGAATTTCAGTGTTGGGCAGCAGGAATATCAAGAGCCAGCACGGGCCACAGGACGGATAGTTTCATTGAAACCGACAATTCTTGAATTCTTCTTTATGGCAATGTCTTCCTCCTCCACACCATACGATGTCCGAGACCGGAGCAGCTAAACAGCCTAAACTCCCTCTAGATGCCCCGTTGACGAGCCGCTATGGATAGATACGGTAATACTTGTCTAATACCATATTGTAAAAAAAGAGCTTTTATATTTAGCTGTTTCTTATATGTACAGGGTGGCCATAATTAAAGTAACCCTATTCAGAGCTCTCTGCAGCTCTAAGTAATAAGCGGAATGCCACCAAAATTAGTAAGTAAACTATTCAAGGCATGGGGAGAAGGATCCTGTGAAAAAAAGAGAAAGTTCCAAATCTGCCGATAGGGGATAATATGGCGCTGTACAAGAGAAAAGACATGACAAAGGACCAACAAATAAATAACTAAGACAAACCTTAATGAAATTACAAATTTTTATTTGTGCTCTTTGTAAAAAAACAGAAAGGAACTGAACTAAACTGCCAGAGGAAATGGTTTCACAGCTCCAAATTCACTCATAGTTTACTCCCGATGGTCGTTGATGTCGCTGATGGTGGAGTTGGTTTCCATGTGATTACCATTGTTCTGGACCAGAAATTGCATTCGATGCACAGTGTGCTCGACTGCAGAATGCAACATCTCTGGAGTAATGTTCCACATATGCTGCATTACGTTGTCCTTTAGGACAGCAAGGTTAGGGACACTTCCTCGATAGACATTGGCCTTGAGGTGACCCCACAGCCAAAAATCACAAGGTGTAAGGTTGGTGGCCATGTAATGGGAAAAAAGCGACTAATGACTTTTCTGCAGTAAAGTGATGCCGGAGAAGCTGCTGTACTGGTCGTGCGATATGAGGAGGAGCCCTATTCTGCATAAAAATTGCCTCATCAAGGCATTCTCTTTGCTGCAGTTGAGGAATAATGAAATTGCTCAGCATGTGATGATATCTTTGTGCTGTAACGGAACAGGTGGCTGCTCTTGCTGGGTGCAATTCCTCGAAAAAGTATGGCTCTATGATGAAATTTGAAGTCCCACCACACCAAACGGCGATTTTCGGCGAGCGCAATTGGATTTGCTGAATAGCATGCGGTGCTTCTGAAGCCCATATTCGGCAGTTTTGAGTGTTTAGTCCCATTGAGATAAAAATGGGCCTTATCTCCCCAAAGAATGTTCCATGGCCAGGCATCGTCCACTTCCATTCTGGTCAAAAACGTTACAGAAAATGCCATTCAGGATCTTTGCAGCTGCTGCTAAGACTGATCTTGTATAGATAATAGTGGATTAGTTTCCGAAGAATTTTCCACACAGTGGAATATGGGACATCCTTCAAATTGCATCGCTACTTCCCTTGCGCTGCTACTACTTCCAGCAGCTGTATCCATATCTCCCCAAAGAATGTTCCATGGCCAGGCATCGTCCACTTCCATTCTGGTCAAAAACGTTACAGAAAATGCCATTCAGGATCTTTGCAGCTGCTGCTGCGACTGATCTTGTATAGATAATAGTGGATTAGTTTCCGAAGAATTTTCCACACAGTGGAATATGGGACATCCTTCAAATTGCATCGCTACTTCCCTTGCGCTGCTACTACTTCCAGCAGCTGTATCCATGGATCGGTCGACGATAGCATTTCCAACTCCCTCTGCTACCTGAGGCGAAACAGGCTTCCTTCCTCTTCCAGGCTTAACAGCAAAGGACCCCGTTTCCTCAGATTTTTTACTCATCCTTCTAACTGCCGCATTTGATAAAGGACTTTGACGTAAGTTCTTACAGCGTCTAAATTCACGCAGAGCGGCTGCTGCATTGCATCCATTAACGTAGAAGAACTTCGCAATTAAAGCGCGATCAGGCAGAGTGAGACGCATTGATAACAGTAAACTGACAGAATACGCTTGCGATGTTCGCGTTGTCTTTATAGCTCTCTGTTGCTGGGAAAAATTAAATTAACTCAGATTTATGCAAATTTTCTGCTCTCTTATTTTTTAGTTTGGATTTAAAACTTTAGTGCAATTCAGTTTCTTTCTGGTTTTTTTGCAAAGAGCACAAATAAAAATTTGTAATTTCATTAAGGTTTGTCTTATTTATTTGTAGGTACTTTGTCATGTCTTTCCTCTTGTATAGCGCCACATTATCACATATCGGCAGATTTTGGAACTATTATATTATTATTATTTTTTTTTTCACGGGATCATTTTCCCCATGCCTTGACTAGTTTACTTACTAATTTTGGTGGCATTCCGCTTATTACTTAGAGCTACAGAGAACTCTGAATAGGGATACTTTAATTATGGCCACCCTGTATTTTATGTGCTGAATCCAACTATGCAGTTGGGTTTTCTCTGATATCAATGCTTTGGCGGCAATTGAGAGTTTTTATATATATATATTTTTTCTATATTTATATGTATTGCAAAAACCGAGTAATCCCTTTATTAGGTACACTTACTGCAGAAGTGGAGGCCTTACGGCAGCGTTACAGAGAAGCGAGAAATGCTTACACCGCGCAGATACGTCACAGCAAACAGGAGACATGGCAGCGATTGGTCACAACTACTGGCAATAACGATCCCTGGGGGGTGGTCTACAAGATCACCACAAACAAGTTCCCTCGGGGGGAGGTTGTCGCTACTACTAGAACTCCACAAGGTACCATGACTACAAACTGGGAAAGCACCATAAACAATATTCTTGACGTGGTCTTTCAACCACCGGCTGAATCACAGACTGACGAACAGAGGAAAATGTGCCAAGATAATGCGACCTACAATAACCAAGCAATGGAAATGCCTTTCACCAGGGAGGAGCTAACTGCAGCAGCATCAACTATCAGAGGAAATAAATGCCCAGGGCCAGACCTGCTAGAACCAGAAATTGTTAAAAAGACAGTAGAACATGCCCCTGACCTGATGCTAAATCTTTACAACAAATGCCTCCAGACAGGAGCCTTTCCAACATCTTGGAAGGTTGCCAATGTTAAACTTATCCTAAAAAATCCTTCCAAGTCGCCTATCCTCCCAGAGTCTTACAGGCCTATAGCCTTGCTCTCCGTGGTCAGCAAGCTCTTCGAGCGCCTATTACATGCTCGTCTCCAGCATCACTACAATACTGCAGGACTAGCAACGCCCAACCAGTTCGGCTTTCGACAGGGTCATTCTGCCATAGATGCCCACCAGCACCTCCTGGGGAAAGTGGAGAACTGCAACAGAAAATACTTCTTGGTGATCTCTGTGGACTTCGCTGGAGCATTCAACACACTTTGGTGGCCGAGCGTCCTGGCCAGACTCAGAGCTGCAAATCTTCCCAGTAACCTCTATCAGACCTTACAGAATTACCTATCCAACAGATTCATAGTAGTGAATGCGCCCTATCAGACCCTCTCTAGAAGCATCCACCGGGGCTGCCCGCAGGGTTCGGTCCTGGGACCATTCCTATGGAACATCGTCTTGGACAGCTTCCTCGTCTCGGACCTCGGAGAAGTGGATGCTCAAGCATTTGCCGATGATCTCATTCTCTCCGTCTCGGCGAACTCAAGGGCAAAACTGGAAGAATCTGCAAACCTGGCCTTGGAGCTACTGCAGAACTGGGCAAAACAGAATCACCTGAGAATATCACCAGAAAAAACCAACTCAGCCTTGCTGAAAGGGAACTTGGACCTACGACGGCCTCCTCAAATTAAGATAAACCAGACGACAATAAAATTCTCCAAACAACTCAAGTATCTAGGGGTCATCCTTGACCACAACCTATCCTTCAAAGACCACCTACAAAACATCCGAACCAAGATTAGGAAATATGCTGCCCTCGTTGCTAGGGTGGCTCGAAGGGACTGGGGCCTTGGCCGGCGTACGCTACATATCTTCTACAAAGCCATATTCATACCTATCATCACATATGCCTCTGGCGTATGGTATCACAAGGCTACTACCGCAGTCAACCGACGTATCATCAACTCAACCCAAAGGTCGATTCTATTATTTACTTCTCGTGCCTGCAGCACGGTGAGCACCCACGCTTTACAGGTCTTGACCGGAGTCCTCCCCCTTGATCTGGAGATTGTGGGCAAAGGTTTACTTTACCATCTGGCAAAGGGCACCTCAAGGACCTGTCTCGGACATACAACTGACCCAGCAAATAACCGCACCGCTGAAAAGAAGAGGCTCTACGCTCACCTGCTGCAGGTGTGGCAAGAGAGATGGACAAACTCCCATACAGGGGAGATAACCAGAAAGTTTATACCTGACGTCGGCAGGGTCTACCCTAAGTTCCCAATGTGGTTCTCACCTGGACTCCATGCAGCATACCTTCTCACCGGACATGGCGCCATCAATGCCAAACTTTGTCTTTTGGGAATTGAAGAGGACCCTACCTGTGTTTGTGGTGGTCTGGAGAGCTGGCAACACCTAATGTATGATTGCCAGCTTTATGACGACCTCCGCAACATCTTAATAACAAAGATCCTATATTGTCCTAGAGGACGGGAACACAACATACTGGAAACAAAACAAGAGTACCTGGCTTTCTCCTGCTATGCCCAAGAGCTCTTTGCAAGAAGACGAGTGCTCGCTGCTGTGGAGCAGAACTGAACCCTATACATGACAACCAGGAATAACAACTGAACCTACTTAATAAAGGACAAGAACTGACTTGACTAAACTGGACGGGACCTTGTCCCATGAGTGATATCCCAAATGGGAACACCAATGCCACTGAAGACCAACTGCAGCTTGCTGCTCGCCATCTTGGCTCTCAAACCATGCTCCCTTGCATGGTCCTATCTTTTCCTCTCTCCCCCGGCAGGGGGAGGGGACGGTATCTTCCGTCCCCTCGCCGACCGCGCTAGCCGAGTGGGTAAAGTACCTGCCCGGCAACCCAAAGGTCGCGGGTTCGATTCCCGCCTCGGGCTTGGATCAAAGTACTGCAAAAACCTTGGGAGGTGCAATATGGCCACAGCAGCCGATGCGCCAACAACTACCAAATCAAAAAAAAAAAAAAAAAAAAATCCGTCCCCTCACCTCCTTGCCACTCCCCTCTTCGCCTGGTGGGGCATGGGCCTGCCCCACCGATTATCTGGGGTCGCCTTCTCTATCGTCCCCATATTTCTGTCTTTTCCCCCCAGCCTTCTGTCTCCCCCCCACCTCTACCTAATACGCAAGTGTATACCCCACATAACTTAAAATTTAATAATGACTAAATTTAATTGCGTTCACACTAAACTCATTTGGCCTTTCTACACAATTTTCTTAACCCCCACTGAGCGAAAATTTCATTTTTTATTTGTATGTATATATATATATATATATATATATATATATATATTTTTTTTTTTAAGGTCCTAGCCACTGAAATCTCAGGAAATTAGGTGGCAGGACCTGCCAGAGTAAATATTTCAATACTAGTGTACCTGGTCTGCCTCCACGAGGCATAGTGTGGACAACGTTGGGCCCCAGTAGGGGTCTAGCGGCTAAATGGCCAGAGGAACAACGATACACAACACTACACCCATACAATATCCATACACTTTTAAATCTCTGGCCTTTACAGTGAACTGTTACACCCACAATGAAAGCAACGCGGAGATGGGGGAAACCCCTGGTGCCGTTAGACACGAACACACTATACACTATACACTATACATTACCCATTTCATTTTAAGGTAAAGGGTACACTTTCATAAGTGCACCCTTTACACTTACCCTGGGGTTCTCGCCAGGTCTACAAGTAACGTACCTCTTAACTGGACACGGAGCGATTAATGTCAAACTGTCTCTACTTGGGATCCAGGTTGATCCAACTTGCACTTGCGGAGGGCTGGAGAGCTGGCAGCACCTCATGTATGACTGCAGGCTCTATGAAGACCTACGTGGTGTTTTACTCACCAGAATCCACTACTTATCACAGGGACAAGAACATCACCTCCTAGACACGAAGGAGGAGTATCAAGTCTTCTCGGATTATGCACAGGCACTGTTCGCGAGGAGGAGAAACCAAATGGCCGCAGCCCACAACCCACTACCATTATAACCAAAGAACATCTGTTCTCGCTAGGACTGGGACATCAGAAATGACCCACCCCCAAAAATTAGAAAACTCAGGAAACAAACTATACCAAAATAGATTAACATGGACGGGACACATGTCCCATGAAAGACAAATAGACTTAGACACCCCCACCAGCTGGGTCTATGTGAACAAGACACACTCCTGAGAACTGGAAGGCTTAGGAAATAAACTGCACTAAGGTAAAGGACTAACATGGACGGGACCCAGGTCCCAAGGATGACACCAGATTGGACACCACCAACAGGGTCATTGTATAGTTTTCCTGAAGACGCTTGTTGGCGATCGCACCGGTCTCCCCTGGTGCCTTCCCACCCCCTCCCCGTGCGCCGGTGGTGGGACCGTCCCCCCCGACGCTCCCTACTTTCTCCTGGTGAGGCATGGGCCTGCCTCACTGACTTCTGGGATTGCCTACTCTATCATCCCCATATTTCTGCCTTAACCCCCCCAGCCTTCAGTCTCCCACCCACTCCATCTTTATGCTAGCGAATGTCCCACACACAAAAACTTAATTATGTCAAAATTCCCGTTCGCCCATTCTTTCGGTCTTTATTATGCAAGCATTATCCCCCTCACCTAACGATCATCAAACCAACGATGACGGATATATATATATCGCATATATATGGATCTGTCTGTACGTACGTGCATATAAAAGAGCTGAGCTCGCGCGTTTTTTTTTTAGGTCCTAGCTTCTGAAATCTCAGGAAATTAGGTGGCAGGACCTGCCACAGTGAAACTAACACTACTGGGTTCCTGGTCTGCCTCCACGGGGCGAAGGTGGAGCAACGTTGGGCCTCAGCAGGGGTCCAGCGGCTAAACGACCAGATGAACAACGGTACATGATACTGCACATATACAATATCCATACACTTTTAAACCTCTGGCATTTCCAGCAAACTGGTACACCCACAGTGAAAGCAACACGGAGATGGGGGAAACCCTGGTGCCGTCTGACACTAAATACACCTTACCCTTTTCATGAAATGGACGCTCCTTCAGCAACCGCATCACGTGTTCGTACCGTGCGATATAAAGCAAATTGGCAGATACGTAGGGATGCTGTATATGTGCAATTCAATGGGAGAATGGGCAAGACGAAATATTTAAGTAACTTTGAACATGGCATGGTAGTCGGCGTCAGACGCACTGTATGACTGTCTCGGGAGCTGCAATCTTGCTTTTTCAGTTTTTTTGATTTGTGCTTTTATTATTATTATTATTATTATTATTATTATTATTATTAATTCCATTTATTATTGTAGCAAGTGTTTGCTTTGACCCCTTTTACACAGCCCACCAGCTAGAAGGGTGTACAAAAATGCACGAATTGCAATTATTTATACAAGTTCATATATTTACAAAATTATTTACAAAATGGAATTATTGACAAAATTAAAAGGGGAAATTATTTACAGTCTCATAAAAAAGTAGATGTTCAACAGTCATTTCATGTTGGTCGTTCCATCTTCTTTATCCTAGTAGTTTCCTCAGGGGTTGTTCCCGTTCTATAGTTAAAGTAGGCTGTGCGCTTCAGAGAGACTCTTCACTCTGTATTGCTTGCTTTCGGAGTATTTCACAGGGTCTATTGCCAATGAATTGAAAAAAGGTTGACTGCGCGGAAAGGTTGGAAAGAAATTCTTCTGACAGCACTGGTTGGACAGTATAGAATGTAACGGTAGGTAGAGGTTGCCATTACTGGGGACAGCACGTGGAGTAGAGATAAGTCCTCGAAGACTGGGGGCGTCAATCACACCGGTAAGCATCTCAGAAAGAAGAAGAATATTCCTGGATGCTATGTGAATCCTCCAGGGAGTGTTATTTGGGTTGGTATATAAAACAGCCCTGGAGATGGTGAATGCGTTGCCCGTGACCCTATTCATCCATCGCATTACCCAGTACTGACCAAACTATTATATTTAGGCCACCCGAATAGTTAAATTCATCTGCCGTGCTGTGTGTCTTATGTCTGTTAATTGCGTGTGTTATATGGTCGATTTGTCGTTTTGCTGGAAGAAAAACCCAAGTTTCTGGGGGGAAAACTTTGCTATCTATGCCTGAGACCGACTAACTCAACCAAGTGAAAAAAGCCCATTAAAGTTCCTCGCGTCATCGTTGGGATTCGAACCCGGGCCTTTTCCACCAAGTGTGGGGAGGACGGTGACGCTGCCACTGTGCTACGCGCGCAGACCCATTACCCAGTACTCGACTGCCAGGAATCTGTTTATGTACAACATCGGAGCAGAAAACCAGATTGGTGATGCATATAGTGCAATAGATTGCAGGCACCGCTGGACGTATCCTCCGAAACAGTTTTCACGTAAAACTGTCTCGGGTGTATCGAGATTGGTCGAGTAACCAAATTACGTTCAGCCAACAGCGATTATTTGGTCGGAAACTATGCAGGAAACTTAGTGGGCTCAATAGCACCCACTGGACAGTGGTGGAGGATTGTAAAAACGTAGGCGGGTCTGGTAATTCTAGGTTTTTGCTGTTTTAGCCCTGATGTCAGGACTAGAATATGGCAAAAAAAGAATGAGTCCATTGACAAATCTTGTCAGGTGTCTACGACGGGGGGGGGGAAATTGACGGTGTAATGGAGCGTAGGATTGTTTCCGTGGTGCATATTGGATCCCCTTAGTATCCATGGAGCAAAATGTGAACGTGAACGCCATAGCCACAAGTTATCTGGAAATGATTTCCGACCAGGCATGTCCCTTCATGGTTGCAGCATATCCACTGCGAATGGTTCTTTTAACAGGGCAAAGCGCAATATCACAAGACCATTATTCGTTCGAGGAACACCCGAGTGAAATTAGCCTACTGCGGGTGTCAAATCTCAATCAAATTGAGCACCTGTGGGATGCGAAAAGAATTTTTCGGTGTAGAGGTCCGTTCTGCAACCATCCAGTCTGCAACAACTGGGGAAATATTTGAGTGAACGTGGACCAGCATCCGTGTGGGATGTTGTGCGTTCTGGTCTATGCCATCTCGTTGAGTCCACGCTACGACGAAAATAAAGTGGTGCCTCCGTAGCCAGGTGGGAAGGAGCAGCAGTGCGTAGCACACGCTTCTTGATTAGACCGCGGTTCGAGCCCGTCACCACCAAATACGGAGGATGCGGAAAGGTCAGGGAATGACCACCGCATATCCCGGAGCAATATGGCCTTAGTTGCTAATGCTCCTAAAAACCAAATAACAAACAACATAACAAACAACCAGATAAAGTGGCTACGGGTTATAAGTGCCTACCAATACTGTGATATAAAATCCCGCCTAAAAGTTTGGAATCACCTTTAATTTTTCTTAATTTTCAAAGTTTTATTAAAATAGGAGCTATTGATTTACGAATTTTTATTAAAATAAAAAAAAACTGAAGTAGTATTTAAGAAATGTCTAGAAATTTGTGAATATTCCAGAAAGGTGTGGAAGACTCCTCAATGTGGTAGAACATTCCCGAACGTTGTAAATGATTTTTAGTGTTTTTCAATAATATAATAAATTGAGCAGTAAGAGCTGTAACTTATAAAATCGAACACACGTCATTCAGAAAGCGTGTTTTAGTGTAAATTTTGTGTTTCGTAATAAACATGGCAAGAAATAAGGAACTGAGTGTTGAAAAAAAGAAGTTCTGTTATAACTCTATACTGTATAAAGAAAGTAATTCCATGAGAAGTATTGGCAAAAAACTAGGTGTTTCATTTAAAGCAGTACAAACTGCCATTCGACGATTGACGGAGACCGGCAGTTTAAAAAACAAACTACGATCAGGACGACCGCGCGTAACAACGGAAGCACAAGATAAAATGATAAGGCTGATTTCTAAACTCAATCGACGACTTGCACTTGAAATCCGAGATGGGTTCAATAGGAACGGAGAAACTACGTCTGACAGTTTAAGAGTGGAAAAACATACTGTGGACGGATGAATACAAATTTGAAAATTTTAGATCAAAGCGTAGAGTTTATGTGAGATGATCATCTGAAAAAAAAAATTGGTGCCACAATAGAGTGGCCACCTTGCGGATTGCTAATCCGGGAGATTTCTCTTTCCAGTGGCGGGTGACCCAATCAAAATGCTTAATCATTTATTCCGAAAATTTGATTAAATTTATCTCTTATTTTATGTGATGCGATACCGTTAGCCATGATTTCGTTTAATTTATTCAAAGAGGTTAGAGAAAGTTCTTTAGAACTTTCTCTAATATGCTTTCCACCTCAGCTGTTTATTGCATATTTTGACTTAATACGATGGGATCCAGTTAAAATCCAGATGATTTAGACAGCTTCTTCATAGATTAAAAACAGGCACGAAAAAATTATAAGATTCACTTTATTTATAATTAGAATAATTTGCTTTGATCATATTGCTTATAGCTTAAGTAAATTACTTTAAAATAGTATTGGTTAAGATCTAAGCTTTATTTTTTAAATTTAAAATTATATTTCGAATTGTTTCTTGTAGAATCTAAGGTTTTTTGTTTTGAAAGCAAAAAAGCATGGAAGTCCTTGCAAGAATGTTTAAATTTTGTGCACACTTGGATTTCACCTTCGACCCCAACTACACTTACTTAGCTTGTCTTGAACCTTAGACCATAGTCCAGACGTTCCCAAACTTTCTCGGCTCACGGCGCCCCTAGAAATACCTAACAGTTCTGTTTATTTAGTAGCTAGGTCCAAAAAACTTAATAAGTAGTAGTAGTAGTAGTAGCCATATGATGCAAGGAAGCCTGAGGCTTATGCTGCACCAGCCAAAATAATTTCCCGAGTTACCCTGAGAGAGAGAGAGAGAGAGAGAGAGAGAGAGAGAGAGAGAGAGAGAGAGAGAGAGAGAGAAGAATCACCAAGAAAGAGAAGGATGATGACATCCAGCTCAGGACCCTGGGTTTGCCAAGCCCATACTCACCAGAGCCCTTGGAGTTATATTGAAACTGTGAACTACCTCGAGCTAGTAGTTCGCGCGGTGTCCCACAGATGTCGAGTATCGCTGTGTTTCCCTCGAAATTTTAAAATAGTCCGCGGCGTCCTTGTGAGTTTGCTGCGGCGCCACAGTTTGGGAACCGTTGCCATAGTCCATTCATGATACTGAAAATTCGATTACAAGCTGCATTGGACACTGAAATGGAGAGCACAAAGGATACAATTTTTTTTTAGTTCTTCGTCAACTCCATCATTAACTTTAGAAATGATATTAACCCATCTTAAGTCCACCCGTTTGGTATTGGCCACAACAACTACGCGGACTCCACAAAATGCACGGAATTCTTCATATAGTCTGTCCTAATCAAATGCTAATTTTTGTGTATATCCAAGGTTTCTAAGTTCATTCTATGCAATCTCCCTTTCCATTGATAATATATTCATGCTTTTAAACTCAGAACTCAAATTCATACCATTTTTTCAGATAAGTTAAGCACCTTTGAAAAGAATCATTTTGTTTTTACAGTAAATTGCAATCTATCCGTATATTTTAAGCAATTCATTGTAAGTTGTGTTTTCTTCCCGTAAAATCTTTCCTGTCCTTCAATGTTTTCCTGGATTTCTACCATCACCGCATGCAAATCTATACAAGTAACGTGTTCACTTTCCAAAATTTTAACACTATACTCAAAATATTCAAAATATTTTGCAAAAAATATGAGTTGCAAAGTGCGGGTGTATTTCTTCAAATGCCTTTCTTATTATTTGGGAGCACTCATCTTCAACTCCCTCCAAGAAATATTCTCTTAAAGCCTCCCAGTTTGAGAGTACGCTTTGAATAGCCGGTATCAGGGACAACCATCTTCTTGGGCACATATCTTAACCACATCAAAAGGAAACTCCACATCAAAAGGAAGCACTTTTTAATGGAAATTTAACACATCCTGACATGTAAATTCCGAGTATCCAATAGAAATCGATCTACCACCTTACAGAGCCGCACATTATTTCGGATACACCCTGATAGGTTCTGTGAAGACAAGCTCTACAGGAAGGGAATCCTCAAGAACTGCTACCAGATAATGAATCTATGATACTCACCTGCCCCTAGACATGACAGACTGTTTTTTGTTTTTTTTTTTAATTTGCCTATTTGTATTTGACAAAGACTTTGTTTTGTCTTCATGCAATTGTATATTTTATATATTTAATCCTGTAAATGTCTCGGGTCGAGCACGCATGTACTCTTGTTTATTGTACATGTGTTCCCTCCCACCTTAGTCTGTAAATATTTACACCCTTCTGGCACAGAGCTGTCCCGGGGTGACCCAAGATTTCTTGGGAAATAAACTGATTTTAATAATAATTATGCAAATTATTCATATCGCACATTACAGAGCCGCACATTATTCATACTTACGTCAACCACAACTGACTGCTGTCTGGTTCTAACAGTAAGACCAAACCCTACGATATCCTGTCATCAACTGTCTCTTGAGGTTGCTACGGCCACAGGTGAAACCATTTCCAACCGCACTGTGTTGAGAAGGCTCAATTCAAATGGACTCTACGCAAGGAAGCCAGTGGTTTGTATCCCATTAACCCCAAACCACTGCAGAGCTCGTCGAAACTGGTGCCATGAACATATGACTTTGAGCCCTGACAAATGGGATACAGTTCTGTTCTCTGATGAGTCCCTTTTTAGCCTACAAACAGATTCTAGACATTGTTTCATCTGGAGACAACGAGGAATGCGGTACCACCATAGAAATGGACACTTGCGGTAGAGGCGGTGTTCTCATATGGGGCTAAACAGTGGCGTAGCTACCATGTAGGCAGGTAAGGCAATTGCCTCTGGGCCCGGGCCCTTTAGGAGCCCGGCGTCTTTGGCTGTCTCCTGTTTTTGCAATTTTCATTAATTAAGTAGGGGCCCGAACATGTTATTTGCCTCCGGGCCCGAAAAAGGGTAGCTGCGCTAGTGGGGCTGAATATTGATCAACGGCCGCACCCCTCTTCATGTTTTTGATAGGGGTACCGTAACTGCACAGAGTTACCGAGAACAGATCCTTGAACTCTATATGCGACTTTTTAGGGGTGCAGTTGGCCCAGATTTTCTTTTCATGCACGACATCGCCACTGCATATAGCTCAAGTGGTGGAGGAATATCTTGAAACTGAGAATATCCAACGACTGCCGTGGCCATCACGATCACCAGACTTAAATCCGATCGAACATGTGTTGGGCGCTCTTGGGCGTCGCATTGCACTCCTACTTCCAACTGCTAGATTACTTGGTGTGCTAAGGTATGCACTGGTGGAAGAATGGGATTTGTTGCCACAGAATCTTATAGACACCCTTTTTTATTATTATTATCTGTTTATTTCTCTTTGAGACACCCATTCACAGCATGTAGCTAGAGGGGTGGTTCCATTTTGCAATAATTTACAAGCCTATTTACAAGATTTGAAAATCCTAAAACACAGAGCATCTGATTATTAAATTAATTTTCCAGTAAAATGTACAGTTATCTCTGTACATAAATGGAAATGATTCAGATGTTTGACTGTTACTCGACAAGAAAATTTTAGATATATATCAAATTTTTACCATTTGTTCTGTTAGGCCCTGAGAAGGTCATACGATCAATTCCGAATCAAAAGTCCGATTTCCCCCCCCCCCCCCACCCAGAAGCTTTTGTTAGTTTCGGATGGTTCCTGAATAGTTTATAAGATCAATCAAGATACCATAGCCCCTTCCCGCCCACCTTCCAAAAGAAATCTATATAATTGAAAATATGTTTCGGGCATTACTCTCTTGAAGGAAAAGTCGGATAGACATTAAATTTTCATTTCATCATTTGTTCATCCCTGTGGAAGTTTTAGATCCAATTCTGATTACATAACTTCCCATTCCTTCCCGTACTTGAAATTTGAAATATTGAAGACCTTCAGCAACGAGTCAGCACATTCAGGCATTAAAGGGAATGAACTGGCTGATATATCTGCAAAAAATTCATCAACTTTAGACTTAACCTCTAAAGTTGATGGCATAATCAAATATCATAATTCAAGCAGTGCACAGTGGACAGAGCTATGGCATAAACAAACAAATAATAAACTCTTCCAATTGAAACAAGACCCAAAATTTTGGCACTCAAGCATTCAGACAGTTCGGCGAGAAGAAGTGGTACTCGCACGGATTAGAATAGGCCATACTTATCTGACTCACCTCTATCTACTCCTCACAAGCAATGATCCTCCTCAGTGTTCACACTGCTCGGAACATTTAACAGTCAAACATGTTTTGATTGACTGTCCTCATTATCAACAACATCGAACTTCAATATTTCTTTCTCTGGCTAATCTCTGAGAATCAATAACATTAAATCATACCATTGAAGAGGAGAATATTATTGGAATTTATGATCGAATATGAATAGTTTCTAAGTTGAAATGAAAATGAGCTGACTCCATAATAATTATTTTTTTAATATTCCTATGAATAGGCGCATTATAGCCACAGCAGCAGCTTGTGCGCCATTAAACACCCATACCACACACACACACACACACACACACAAACATAACTCATGTACTTAGTCATAGATAGTGAAGACAACTTGGGGGTTAACGACAGACTGTTAAATATGAACGGCCCTGGATATCGCAGCTAAACCAGCCTTAGTCTTTATAAAAAGCGGCCTCATTTAGAGATTTGGAGACTGGTCTATCGGAAATTCCCCTGGTATCCAGCGACCCAGTACGCTACTGCTGAAGATTATTATAATTATTTTCAATCAGAAAAATTTTAGCTACTATAAGTCATCCTTGTTGCGTGTAATAACGTGTAATTCAGCCCATATTTTATTATTATCATAAATTCAATATCAACGTCATAAAACTTTTCTTAATTTGGTTTTATTTTTGTTAAAGAACTTTGAATATTTAAATCTTTAAATGCATTAATACACTTTGCATATTTAAATACATTAATGCTTGTTTGACCTTGTTCAAAAATTCGTATCTAAAATGTGCTACTAGAATATTATTATTACCTTCAGATGATTCTAAAATTTTCATCGAATTTCTCATAATTTAAACGCCATTATTTTTCATTTTATTTTAAAATCTGTCTGAAAAATAAAATTTCCATAAACTGTATTATATCACGAATTTCTTTACGATTACAACATGCCATTAAAGATAGGAAACTCTCAAAGATTTATTTCAGTGTGTCTAAGAAAAATTCCAAGAACTGAAGTTAACTTTCTAGGTCTTGGGTTGCTAGTCAAAGATCACATGGAAATGATGAGTAAGTGTCCTTCGGATCCTAAAGTTGCCTATTAAAATCCTTTGACATTGAAGACGGAAATTTATGCTTCAAGTATCAGGTTAGTTAAACAAAAGTCAAATGCGTGTGTTATAAAGCATTTTTGAAATTTCTCGAGTATTACTCTTCCACACTAATTTAGAATAAATTGGCGTGGAGAGTTTGTAAACCTTATACAATATGTTGCGAATATACAATACATGTCTTACAAAATTGTTAACAACGTACACTATCTGATTGGCGCATTATAAGCTTAGTTGCTAATACGCCAATAAAACCCAACAACCAACACTATCTAAACCACATATTCAGGCACCGAGAGACACATACGATAATCGGAAGGAAAGAAAAATTTGACATCTAGCGTGGAGACCATAAGGTTTAATGATCTTGTCAAACCTCCGGAATATACTCTGAACAAATTTATGTTCGCAGACATTAGAATTTGCGCAACTATTGCCTTAAGAAGGCCCTCGTGGGTAGCAGAGTTGGTAGAATCACCGTCCTTTTTCGGATGGTAAGGTCCTGAGTTCGAGTCCCGTCGATGATACCAGGAATTTTTATGGGCCTTTTTCACAACGTGGCTGAGTTAGTCGGTCCCAGGCGAGGGTTGCATGGTTTTTTCTCTAGAAACTGGGTTTTTCGTCCAGCATACAGAAAATCGACCACAGAACACACGCAATTTACAGACAATATACACGGAGCAGTATGGCCTTAGTCGCCGATGCTCCTAAACCACTACAACAAGAGCCTCAAGAAGTTCTTTTACTTCACAGAAGTCGAACATTTTGGTTTGGTCTAATATATAGTTAGGGAAGGACGTTTCATGGTTGTTTTCTATTAAGATTATTACTATAATTAATACTACTCATATACCACGTGAAATTAATAATATAGTTTATTCAGCTAATCGCCTAAATCACTATACAATTTAAGGTGACTTTTCAGGCATTTTAATCGGTAAGATTCACCTTAAATTCACCTTAAGTTGTAGTGATTTAGGCGATTAGCTTAATAAACAATATTATTAATTTCACGTGGTATATGAGTAGTATTAATTATAGTAATAATCTTATTTTGGCTTGGCTTTAGTTGCCTCTTCAAAACATAGTGGAGGTATTCATTTGGATTAAAATCGACATTGTGAGCTGGCCAGTGAAGGTTATCCATAATGTTGTTCTCAGATTACTGCGTTATTGACCAGTGGGCTACTTGCCCATTTAATGCTCTCGTAGGATCAAAAACTAAACTATTATTTTTAGGCCACGCGAATAATTAAATTCATTTGCCGTGCTGTGCGTCCTATGTCTGTTAATTGCGTGTGTTCTATGGTCGACTTGTCTGTTTTGCTGGATGAAAAATCCCAGTTTTTTGGGGGGAAAACATTGCTATTTACGCCTGAGACCGACTGACTCAGCTACGGAGTGAAAAAAGCCCATTAAAGTTCCTCGCGTCATCGACGGCATTCGAACCAGGGCCTTTTCCACCCGTGTAGGGAGGACGGTGATAATACCACTGTGCTACCAGGCAGACCGATTGGTAGGATCGCCGTCCTCCTCACACCGAGTGGAAAAGACCTAAGTTCGAGACCCGTCCATGACGTGAGAAATTTTTATGGGCCCTTTTCACAACGCGGCTGAGTAGTCGGTCTCAGCGAGTGTAGCATGGTTTTTTCTTCCGGAAACTCGAGTTTTTCGTCCAGTAAACAGAAAGTCGACCTCAGAACCCATTCAATTTACAGCCAGTATATATGGAGCAATATATATACTGGCTGTAAATTGACCTTAATCGCGAATGGACCTAACACCCTACTACAACAACAGCCCATTTAATGAGTGGACTGTAAGGAATTTTTAGAACTAAACAAGCGGTACTGTATTCATTCAGTATTCAAAAAATAAAATATTTGAATTGCATTCAAATGTTTTATTTTTCTGCAAGGCAAGGCCATGAGGCATCAGTGCAATATGTCTGAAAATTATTCTTTTGTTAATTAGGCTGTTTTCTGGGGAAAATCGGAGTTTGTGGGAGTGAAAACCACGCAATCCACATAGCTTTCAAAGGATTTCTCTGATATGACTCGTTGTTGCATTAGGATTTTAGATGCATCAGCGACTAGGGCCATATTGCTCCATATATACTGGCTGTATATATGGAGCAATGCATGTGTATATATGCATGTGTTCTGTAGTCGATTTTCTGTTTTCTGGACAAAAACCTGAATTAACGGAAGGAAAAACCATGCTACTCTCTCCTGAGATCGACTAATTCATCCACGTTGTGAAAAAAGGCACATAAAAATACCTCACGTCATCGATGGGACTGGAAATCAGGTCTTGACCACCCAGTGTGGGGAAGACGGCGATTCTACCAACAATGTTACCCACGAGGACATAGACACGTCTCATTACAACGGATTCCAACTGATATAATATTTCTCATTAATAGTTTGTTAATACTTTGTCTGCGCGTGTAGTACAGTAGTATCGTCACCGTCCTCCCCACACCGGGTGGAAAAGACCCGGTTCGAATCCTGTCGATGACGCGAGGAACTTTAATGGGCTTTTTTTCACTCCGTGGCTGAGTTAGTCGGTCTCAGGCGTAGATAGCTCAAGGTTTTTTCCCCAGAAACTGGGGTGTTTCGTCCACCAAACAGACAAATCGACCATAGAACATACGCAATTAACAGACATAAGACACAGCACGGAAGATGAATTTAATTATTCGGTTAGCCTAAATATAATAGTTTTGGTTTTTTGTTAATACTTTCCAAGGTAGTATTATTCTCAGTGTTCCGCTGCTATTCAACGTTTCAGTTGACTTGGGATGACCCGCTTGTTTTGATTCTAAGGACAGACAGGAAGGAAGGAAGAAGGGCAGAATGTTCTGCCCTTCCAATCCTGCTCGTAATTGTTTACTTCCAAGTCTGTTCTTCTCTTATTCATACCCTTCAGTACTAGTGTTATGTATATTGTTTTCCAAAACTTATACAAGTCACCAAACAAAAGATATCCAGGAACTTAAGAAAATATTCGATGGAAGTTTCTCAAGTATATGATCTTTAAATATTACTGTATATTGGCAAATATACAATGAATATTAATTGTAAACCAACAACCATGGAGTATGGTGTCCTGCTAAGGATGAAGTTGCAGATGGAACTTCAAATTGCTGTTTAATAGAAGCCATCTGTCTTAATGTTTGTGCTGGAAAATTTGTGGATGGCTTGACAGTGTCCAGTCTCATGCGGATATAGCTGATAACTCAACGATCATGCAGTTTCTGGATAGGTTACGTCACCGAGTAGTTAGGCCACACTAATTTTCATGCAGTATGTGAAATTAGCGCCATCTTTTCGATATGTAACGATCTGTTCCTGCATATTTACAGTATATGTGAAACATATATTAGAAAGTAAGGTTTGGAAATTATTATACTTGCCTTGTGACCTCTGAAATATGCAGTTGTTTTCTGAACCTTGCGTCCTAAACGTGTAGACGTTACCATATATATTAAATTACGCATACACCCACAGATGAAGTATTGACAACGTTCAGAAATCGAAGCGTTCTTCACTGTTAGTAAAACACTGTAAGTCAGCAGTAATATTTTGAAAATGTTCACGCTCTTTTTTTTATATCCATTAAACAGTCTTTAAAGTAAATAAAGAAAATGTCAGGATGTTATAAAAAAAAATAAGGTTTTTGTTTGATTTCTTAGTAATTTTTTTTTTTTTTTCAAATGAACATTTAACGGCGTTGCTTACCTTTCCACTTGCTATAAATCTTTTCAAAATGTTAATCACGGTGTAAAACTTCTATTTTTTTTATCAGTGTTTGTCCATTAACAATTACAGTGAACATCGCAATTCAGAAACTTCTTCTTTGTGACGCATAGAGAGTTGGACCGATTCGGTCTCTAATATGCTCCTGGGGTATCCATTGGGAAATACGAATAAACTTGCTCACTTACTTCTCATAAAAAGGTGATTTTCTAACAGTCGTGACCAGCCGTTAAAATATAAAACCCACCAACTGGGCTGGACATCTTAATCATGACTTACTTCCACTGGAGATTAAGGAATGAATTTTTTTCTGTTACGATTAATACTCGGTTCCGGTTTTCTGGTCTTGAATTTATGTCTGTTGAGGTTCATTAAACTTTTAAAAATCCACTAATTAACAATCTCTCTTTTGGTACTTCAGTCTTTGATTTCTCTTACCGCATTAAGTAAGCCATCAAACCTATCTCCATCATACGAAACACATACATTCAGATTTACGTGGCTTTAATAAACATACTCACTTATTAACGCACCCAAACAGATTCTAAACGGTCTGTTTGGGTGCGTTAATAAGTGTAAAAGAGTTGTAAACGGTTGCAACAAGTACATATATTCGAAAAGATTTCTCCTTACAAATGTAATTTAAACAGCGTTGAAGATACATGTGTTTTGTGAGATGGATTATGTCATCTGATTTATTTATTTTAACATAATTGTAGTTTGTAACTACTCTGAGATTATTAATATCAATTTATTTCCGAAGAAATGCTCCTTTACAGCTATGCAGCTAGAGGACACGAGTTACATAGAGATTAAATAAAAAATGACAGACAAATGCATTGTGTACAGAGTCCAGATACAATACACGGCCTTAAACAGCCTCTGGTGAAGTACATAAACATAAAGATACAACATATAAAAATACATATAGATACAACAGAGCGTGGATAGCGCGGCATCTCAGAGAGTCCACATAGAGCATGTCTGCAAGAGTGGAAGATCTGTAGGTTCTGTCCGAGCTTCTCAACGTCTATGGCTAATCTATTCAATATCTGGAAGGAGTTATGTGGAAATATATCTGGAAGGAGTTATGTGTAGCATGTCCTCCAGGGAGGACATGCTACACAGCTTCGATCTGTATGGGGATGTGTTGGTCTGGCATCTTTTCCTATCTGACGGTCTGGCGATGATATCCCAGATATCAGGCTAGTTCAGTGTTCCAGATAGAAGCTGAGAGAGGGTAAGAAGGTTCCTAGGGATGATGTGATACCTCCAAGGAAGCATATTAAGATTGGTGACCAGAACAGATTTTGAGATTGTAGGTGTTAGCCTGGCAAACCTATTTAGCCACTTCAAAATCCAGTATTCCAGGGAAAGTAACCTGGCTTGGTATGATGAGGTTGCTGAGGACCATATAGTCGAAGCATATAAAGGAATCGGGATTATGCATCGAAGAATGTATTTGATGATAAGGTGCGGGTTATGGAAGTTGGAGATCTCCTGTTTTACTGTCCATAAAGCCGAATATGTTTTCATTCGAGTGGCATTAAAGTGAAGCAAGAAGATAAGGTTTTTGTCCCAGGTGACACCCAAATCCTTATGTTGGGTAACTTTTTTAACTGGGGAGTTCGCTATAATGATGTTCACATCATTATAGCGGTGAGCCTACAATTTTAAGAAACAATATTTTGTCATCAACGAAGCTCTGGTTGGGCTGGCGTCCAGATTCATTTGTGAAAATGGTCGTTCACATTCACTCGATAAAATTGGTATCGCACTCAGAGCGTCCATCAAATGCTTCAATTCTTCCGAAACCACCTTTTCAATTAGGTATTGCGGAATCCACGAATTGTATCTCTTTCATTTAACTATAACCTAATTGACAATTTTCTAACTTCATTTTCACCAAATGCCAACGATTCATGTTTAGAAAGTTTAATACCTTCGTTGTCCTCGTCATCGGTATTGTCACTAGTTCTTAAATTTGATCTATTTTTTCTTTCTTTCTTTCTTTTTTTTTTTTTTTTTTGACACTGTCCAAAATGTCTGTCATTCGCATATTCAGGTACTGTGACCATGTAAACAGAGATAGGGAAAATTTACGGAAAAATGTGGAAAACGGGATAAAAGAAAACATTTTTCTAATTCTCGAAGGGCGCTTACAGTTGATTCACAGCGATGCCCAACCTACGTGGCCCGCCTGTAAAGTGAACTAAAACAACATTTTAAAGTTTAATTATCAAAAACATTTTCTAATGAAATGTGTTGTTCAGTAAATGTAATTGTGTATTGTACTTAATAAAATTTTGGAATATTTTAAATTTTACTTTTACATGCAACAAGATATGAAAAAAGGAACACACTAAAGAAATCTAACTTCGAATTTTTTTGAATATGGCCCCTGTACGGGAAAAGGTTGGACACCATTGCAGTAGAAGGTGGGCCAGAGCCATTGGGACTGTAGTTAAACACGGTTGTGTAGAAAGAAAATAAGCAACAAGGAGGTAATAATTATGCAAAAATTTTATTTTATTTGCACTTAATATAATGAATAGTCAAACGAATAACTGCTTGGCTGGCTAATAGCGATCCTTATGTGATTATATAACATTAAATGCGGACCCACCCACAGTATGCTAAAGGAAAGAAAGACTGAACTGTATTGATGATTGCACTGCCAGAGATTGTTGGCGGGTCACAGAAGAAGCGAATGATGCTCACCAGCAGTTACTCGTACCTCATGATACTTGTACCTGATGTCGTGTTTCACATTTTGCCTTAATAGTTATATCTGTCATCCTGTGAGATGCATGAATTATCAAAAATTGGAATAAAATAAATACATAATAAATAAAGAATATACAGTAGTGATAAATCCACAGAATTTGAATCACTATCACCGGTGGAAAAAACCCGAATTCGAATCCTATCAATGACGCTAGGAATTTTTATGGATTTTTTTTCTCAAGGTGGCTGAATTTTTGAGTCTCAGATGAGGGCTGCATGATTTTGTTTTCTCCAAGAAATTCAGGTTTTTCATCCAGTAAACCGACCGAAGAATGCACCCAATTGCAGACAGTGCACTGACGCCTCACAGCGTCAGTTGCTTAACGTAACGTAACGTAACATAACCTAAAACAATTGCAACTATATTTACAACTGGTAATGCAATTACGAAAATTTTGTTACATAGAATATACTGAAATATGTTTGATAATTTCAAGATATCATAGAGACGTCTTGTGGTTGTGTAACTGTATTTGTATATGCTGTTGATTGGAATTTATCGCTGCTATAATAAGAACTAACGCAGCAGCCCACTTCCAGATGGATTCATGAAATGGGGCTTTTGTGAAAGTACGCAGTGGTTTTTGCTGCTTTGGCGCAAAACAAACCACTCTGAGATATCGGGGTATTGTGCCAGCCTCCGTAGCCGAGTGGTCAGGAGCAGGAGTGCAGTAGCACACGCTCTTTGAGTAGACCGGGGTTCAAGCCCATGACTGCTGAATACGATCGATCTGCCAACTCACACTGGACCAGCGTGGCAGATTATGGTTCATTTCCCTCAGCATGAATTGTTGAGGAGGTTTCCCTCCTTCAGTGGGTTGATAATGGCTGCAATTTATTTTTATTTTTTTTACAGTTTGTTTTTGTGGATGAAAAAAAATTTGAGTTTCCGGGATGTGGGTCATGATGCCTTCACCTGAGGCCGACTAACTTGGCATGCAAAAAAAAAGCTCATAAAAAACCAATCGTCTTGACAGGAATTGAGCTCAGGTCTTCTTCCACACGGTGTTGAAGCCACCGTTCTATCGGCGAGAGCCTAACTAAAAGAACAATCAGCTTTAACTGGAATCGACAGCAGCTTACCGTAGAATGATAGTAAATGAGTTACGTCCTTGTCATCACTGAAAAGGATCTAACTCATCTGAGTAATTCTTCACAACCCTTGATTAATTTCTTAAAGCATTTCTGAGGCCTTTCTTTTCTTATGTTTTCTTTACACTCACCATTTTCGTGGTTACAATCGCTCTCATTTGGGAATGGGAATTAATATTTTCCTAATTGATTAATATTATCATGAAGTGATTCCAGATTGATCTTACCATGACAAAAGATGACCGTCATAAGCAGCGTTATTTTTTGAGTGACATTGGAGAAACAATTTTTGATGTACTTTTATGAACATTTTTGCTTGTTTCCTATAGCATCAAGTCTCTTGCTAACTATTTATTGCAATATTAGAATTCATTTCAAGATATTTAGCTTTTGGTGTCTTCTGCTTAATTTAAGGTACAGAATAGACTTTGTCCGATTTCTTTACTGTTTCGAATCTCAGAGTATAAAACCTGTCTAGTGTATTTGTCACGCTAATCTTCTTCAAATTTCGTAATAACACGAGATCCGAAACATGGCTCTGCATTTCTCCCTTAATATTAAACCAAGCACATCTCTCTGATACCCCGCCTACTGAATACGACTATCCAACTACCATAAAAGTTGTCTGGGCATTGCTTATGACGTAATAATTATATCTACAGAAAGTAGAAAACCATAAGGTAGGAGCATGCAGGTGACAACTTGTGTATTACAACTCAATCTAGTTTCCAGTAGGGATTCGTGTTGATTAGCTATAAGTTCAAAACAATGTCTAATTCATTTTTGTCAATTTAGGGCTGGGTAGATTAACTGCACGAATTCACCCAGATCATCGTAAGGAAAGCTAATGGAAAAGAAGTCTTTATTAATCCACAGACAAGATACGTGACATCTGATAGCAAATTGCAAATTTCCTGAGAGTATAATATAACAGACTAACCTTTGGTATCAGTTACAAGAGGGGGCACGCCTTTTCTCGTGTTTTCATAGCAGACGGCTTCAGATTTCAAGACATGGTAAGAAGAAAAGTATTATTTCTTAGCTTTATTGCCCTTTTATCGTCTGTTGGGCAATATATGTAAGTGTTGGAATACGAGGTGATACCTGTTTGGCATCAGTTGTGTTAATAACTTGTAGGGTTAAGTGACGTCATGTGCACATGTGATATGTTTGTGTATGCATACGTAGGTCTAGCAGAAGTCACTGTAACTTGTTTAATACTAATCGTTGTTTGGTATGTGTATGTGAATAAATTATAAAACTTATCACTAAGTTGGAATGTGAAGAGTTTTTATGAAAGCTAAATGACATGGTAGAAGGGATTATTGGTCTGTAGCATAAATTTTAGCAGCGTTCTTACGAGTTGAATATTTACACGATATAGAAATTAAATAAAGGTAAATAAATAAAGGTATGTATAATCTTTCTATTAGAATAATCTGAATTTCAGATTTGTTGAAAATTATCTTTTAAGGGCGGAATGCTAAAGTTGGATAAAAATCCAGGTGCTTTGTATTCACAGATAGAGCATGGATGGATGCATTAGCCAGACAATGCAGAGAATAAGTAGGGCGGATATGAGTTCTGACTTGGTCCAGTGGATAGCTGCCAGTAAAGAATTTCGCATGCGTGCGCCTGTTGAAGTGTATGTCTAAAATATAGTACCATGTTTGGCATATATATATCTCAATGAGCATCATGTTTGGCATATATATATCAATGAGCACCAAGTTTGGCAGATATAAATCATTGGCTCAGTAAATCCCCTCCAGTCCTATACAGCATTCCAAACTATAAACTGATTTTTAAAATTGTATTTTATATGATTGTTAGAAAATGAGAAAGACATAAGAAACCCAATTTAACTGATAGTTAATCAGAAAGAGAGAATAGGTTGTTATTGTTTTAGTAGAGTTTTAGGAGCATCAGCGAATAAAGCAAGGCCTATCTTAGGCCTAGGCAAACTAGGCATGTGCCTAGGGCCCGTACTTTGAGGGGTCTGTAAATGGCATTGTACACAGCCAAAATCGACAATATCCATTAGTGTAACGACAAGCATGAGTACTCGTGTTCCTTATAAAATTTTCAAATAAAATATACTTTCAAATTGTAATGTAGCTTCTAGTCAAAATGCGCGTACTCGATATGTTCAAATTTGTATATATATCCTTAGAAATATATGTAGATTTATTTGCTTTACATTTTTATATTGATTGTGTAATCCTAATTTTCCGAGGGCCCTATACCCTATATTTTTACTATTAAAGTAGGGCCTGGAAAATATTTTGCCTAGGTACCATATATTTCCAAAGATAGGCGCTGTTCATTATAAACATTTTTACAGGCGCCTCAAAAAAATTTTTTGCCTAGAGCCCGCATAACCTCCAGTTAAGCCCTGGACTAAGGCCATATTGCTCCATGTTTACTGTCTGTAAATTGCGTGTTCTGTGGTCGATTTTCTGCTTAAGTCCCATTAAAAATTCCTCATATCATCGATGGGACTCGAACTCAAGTCTTTTTCCACCCGGTGTGAGGAGAACGGCGATTCTACCAACTGTGCTACCCACCAAGGCAGAGAATAGGAGAAAGATAAATGTGGATTATATTATACTAATTATTCAGTAAACTAAGACGTTAATTTGCTACAGAGGTGATCAAATCAAAAAAGCTAGTACTAGAAAAATGTAACCAACTTGAATATATAGGGTGTTCCAGAAGTAACTATGTAATGAATTTCTGTAATGCCCAATGTTCGCTAGATAACAATATTGAATTTTCATTTCACCCACACATGCTATAAACTTGATTTTTTACAATAAACAATTATTAAACGTATATTTCTAATTTTTCTTATTCGAAATTCATTATATACTTTTTGGATATCCCATACAAATACACCTAATTAAAGATATTTTGTAATGATTATGTGTCCGCTTACCCATGTTATGATGACCTTATAATTATTTCAGAAAATTGTAAATAACCTAAAAATAATTTCCAAGGAAAATAATGTAATTATAAAAAATCGTTGAAAGTGATTTTTTCTCTAATTACAATATTCGTACATTCTTGTTGTGAGAAAAATATCGCACGTCCCATTCAAATTTTCATATTTTGAGAATCTGCCATACTTTATTTTCTAATCATAAAGCCGATATTTCAAATGAAACATTTAAACAATGTTAAGTATCTTTAAATATGCATGCTAGTGTTCCACACAGCACTCAGAAACTTTTTTTGATTACTGATCAAAATATTATTCTGAAAAATGTGACGAGTCAATTCAAAAATTTTATTAAAAATGAGAAAGGGAACTTAAAGTCCTTACATGGTTTTCTAATTACATTACAGTTTTAACTTCAAACATGAATCTTTCTATTGCACCGCTTTTTTTTATGGCTTTCTTAATGTTGACTTTGATTTAGATAAAATCGAACAGTTAGTTGATATTTTGTGGTTTTCGGGATGGATTAAAAAAAAATCTTTCGCAAAAATGTTTTCCCACAGGAAGACCTTGAAAAATATGCTGACAGATGAAGTGGATTCCCTTAATGCAAGAAAAAAATTATTGTAATAAGAAATTCCAGAATTCCGGGATATTTTCCGGGACAACTAGTCAATTCCCAATCAACCTTCCAGATAAGTCTTCAGAACAGGATGATGATTCTGGTGAACAGGATAATTGGGATTACACTCCTCAACCTGTTCAAATAAAACAACTGAAAAATCAGAGACGCATAATAACCTGCCCTACGCCTAGGACAGGTATTGTTGTTAACACTGGCATTTTACATAATAACTTATCTTTTTTTAAAAAAAATTCAGACTTTCACAAGCGAGAAACAGAAGAATTCGCGCGCCATTGAAATCGAAAGCTATACATTTTAGATTAAGGACCACAAAACACTTTTTTTTTTTTCTGAAAAATATTGCTTAAAATTCCCTTGGGTGTTATAGTTTAAAAGTGTGCTAGATGCACACAGTGATGTCTTTAAGTTTAAGATGGGGGGTATGGTCAAAAGGTCTAGGTGGCCTGAAAAAAACTCTTTTATTGTGTGACCATTTCTGATCACATGTAATAGAAGTAATAAAAAAAAGGAGAGTTGCCGTATTAAACACGGAATTTGCCAACTACAGTCATTAGAAATCTCTATTAACAAACAATTTAATGAAGTTTTCATGTGTGAGGATTGGACAAGTAGATGGAGGTACCAAATCACGATTTGACACCATCAGGAAAAATGAAAGGACCAGCCATTGCCCAGGTGTGCGAATGGGTGATAAATTTCTGGGAGTTAGTGAAACCCGAAACAGTTGCCATGTCTTTTAAGAATTGTGGAGTCAGCGATGCCCTTAACGGCCCTGACGATGAACCACTCTTTGAAGAAAGTGTAAGGTCAGATCACAACATCAGTAATGATGAATGTGACAGTAGCGGCGACGCCCTTTCTTTTACACTGAAATTTTGTTTAGTAAGTAAGCACTTGTGAATTTGTGTTTAAAATATATACAAAAATTATTTTTCCCTCAAAATTGCCTTCTAAAACGTGGGTTCATCTTACTATCTAGAAAATACGGTAATCTGAAATGCAACTTTCAATTTCAGTTGTACCAACGCACCCTTTCTTGGTTGTAAAATCTGGAAATTTCGTTTATCATCATCATGCACTCTACTCTTTCACGCATGTTTCTCTTTCACATGGGATTTACTTCCTTCGAGTATTGTATGGTAATAGTACTCTGCTACAACTACTTTTAATTGTTTTGTATTTATTATTCTTAAATAAGAATAGCTCAAAGCTTTTTTTTTTTTTTGTAGAAATGTATGACGGGAAACTCAAGAGATTGCTGCTGATTTTTTAAACATTTTATTCGTCCTCACCTGCATTATTGGCATACAAAATGAAAATCTTGTGGTCATATGCTATATTACAAGGTAAGCATGGGAATGATGCGTTTATTAGTATAAAATTTGTGTTATTTAATTTATTTATATACATCATAATTGCAAAATGTTTTCTATCACTTTTATTTTATTACCATTTTTGAGAAAAATCCTTAAATATTTCTTGTGAAAAGCATATGCTTTAAATTAAATTGAAAACATAATTTTTCACACATAAATATCGAGAAAATTCTTTGTTTATTAGTTCTAAGTAATAATTAATTACAAAAGAGGTCTAATTAATTCAACAGTCCTGCACAATTATGACAATGTTTCAAACCCGCTTTGGGATTCGTCTTCAGGTCGAGTCCGAAAACGATGGTTGAAGGGAAAAATGATTTAGCTTCATTCTTTATTCGGAGTTCTAATTCGTTCTGTTATCTTCAATCAAAACTTTGATACTATTTCTTGAAGTTACTCTAGAAAATGCAGCAGTTGACTATGAAAAAACGCTTGGTTGGCTGGGAGGATCTAATTTATCGAATGAACGATATTGTGATTTTCTGAAATTTTCACGGAAAATTCAGAGCTACCGCACGGTATGTAAATGGCCTAGACTGGAAAGGAAGAAGCCTGTATGGGCTATTTTTTACTTAGTGGCTGGGTTAATCTGTCTGATGCAAGGGTTTTCATTCTACACCCCCGGAAAATATAGTTTTTTTTTTAATTTCATTCAACAACAGACAAAAACAAACTCTATGGAATTCAATTGCCAAAAGACAAATAAATGTTAGGGGTTGGAAATAGGTTCAATTATGACCTGAATAGAGGGAGCTTTCCCCCTCCTCCACGTGGATTCATTTTTCCAAAGTGTTCTATCTAAAGACGCTGCTAACAGTTAAATTTAAAAAAATCTGCTCATTATGTTCAAAGGATTGCTAATTATTACCCCTATGGAAACTAGCCATAAGGAAGTCAAAACTGCTTTCACAGGTTCGACTCGCCATATACCTACAACTATTTGGCATCTTTACAGAGACATGTAAGAACCAGAGGCGGACTAGGTCAAAAATTCTTACCGTGGAAAAAAATAGGATGTATCAGAGGTCAGATTATAATATTGAAAATCACACCGGCCTCCGGTCCACCATTAAGTCTTATGGCCAGTCCGTCCCTGGTAGGAACCTTCGATTGTGCTGCTTCGTTCTAAGGTTGATCAGCTACGAAGCAGTTTACTATTTCGAACTTACTATTTTCCTTCCTGTCCCCAGCTTACTTGCTGTTTCCAGGGTTGAAATTTGTGATTTCTCGAGTTCATGTAATTTTTTAAATTTATAAATTACGGCACAAATAAAAAAAATAAACTGATAAAATAAACTTTTACTGACCGATAACATTATTGGTGGAAATTAAAAGTTTATATTTTTGTGATATGTATATGTATTACAGAAGTGCGTACCAATATCATATTGAGCCTGTAGTATTATTCCTATAAAGGTTTATTTATTTATTTATTTTATTAGCAGTTCCCTATGGCTACCAAACGACGGTGTTAGTGATCTTCATACTTGTTCTGCTATATTTGGATATTATTATATAGGTCCAAAGCAAGTGAAGCATAACGTGTTGGTGGCACCAATTTTTCCAGTACACATGAAGCCTATTTTGGAATGCCTGTGGGCCGTCAAAACAAGTTGTGTGCACCTCATTTATTTCTAATGTGGTAGTTGCAGATTAAAATTAGATTAGACGGATAGTTTCGTGGTGATCTTAAGTGTACGCATTTTTGCTATACTTCTGATATGGAGAGAGCCCACAGACCATCCTGATGGACTGCTACATTTGTATGATGGATATATCAAAGTTTAAAAAGTCTGTGGATCGAAAACCTGTCATGTATCCCATCATACCAACGTCTATTGCTCTGGTGCCATAAAATGAAGACTAGTCAATTCCCAATCAACCTTCCAGATAAGTCTTCAGAACAAGATGAAGGGGCGCCTCCGTAGCCAGGTAGGGCAGGAGCAGAGTGCGTAGCACATGCTTCTTGATTAGACCGGGGTTCGAGCCCGTGAGCCACCAAAATACGGAGGATGCGGAAAGGTCAGGGAATGACCATCGCATATCCCCGGAGCAATATGGCCTTAGTTGCTAATGCTCCTAAAAACCAAATAACAACAACAGAACAAGATGATGATTCTGTTCTGAAGACTTATCAGAACAGGATGATGATTCTGTTTGTTTGTTTGTTATTTGGGAGCATTAGCAACTAAGGCCATATTGCTCCGGGGATATTCGGTGGTCATCCCCTGACCTTTCCGCATCCTCCGTATTTGGTGGTCACGGGCTCGAACCCCGGTCTAATCAAGAAGCATGTGCTACGCACTGCTGCTCCTGCCCACCTGGGTACGGAGGCGTCCTCTCATAATGATTCTGGTGAACAGGATAATTGGGATTACACCTTAGCAGCCTGTTCAAATAAAGCACCACAAATTCTTACTCAGCAAAAATTGGATAATTTAGTGAGGGACTTGATTAAAAAAATCCACTGCAGAGCTGCTGACATCTCGTTTAAAAGATTGGAATCTATTTGATCTTAGCTTCAGGATTTATATATACAGAAAGAGACATGTCACTTATTCACGATTTTACACTACTCGGAATATCCCCTTGCTATTGCTTTGATTTGTTTGGTCTCTATAGAGACATTTGTATTAGCCACAATCCAGAAGAGTGGCATCTGTTCTTAGACAGTTCAAGTAGTTTCAAAGTCATGTTGATCCACAATGGAAATATATACACATCCATTCTTGTTGTGCACTCTTCAAGACTACGGAAGAATGAAGTATGTATTAGAGAAGATTAAGTATGACCAGTACAAATGGGATGTCTGTGGGGAGTTCAAGATCTGAGGCTCTTTCTTGGTTTGCAAAGTGGTTTCACTTAGCTATTTTGCTTTCTCTGCCTGTAAGACAGTAGGGCAGTAGATTAGTACAAGAGAAAAGAATGGTCTACCGGAATTAAGTTATAATCCCTTGGTACCAAGAAACAGAGGCTCCACCACTCCTTATCAAGCTGAGACTATTTAAAAAAATTTGTTGAAGCATTGGGACCCAAGGATATACAATGTATGTTTACAAAATTGTCTGATGCAAGAGAGGAAGATGGAATAGTTACCAGATTCACAAATTAAGCAGATGCTTGTTTAACAAGAACCCGAAGACAAAATGACTGATTCAGAGCGAAATGTCTGGCAGTCGTTCTACCTTGTAGTGAATAGCTTAATTAGTAACTGTAAAAGTGAAAATTACGAGGAACTAGTTGAAAATTGAAAATCACGGTAAAATAGAATGCAGAATGTTAAAGCTCCAATACTTGTACTCTCACCTGGATTTCTTCAGACGAAATCTGGATGACGTTAGTGAAGAGCATGGGGGAGATTCCATCAGGACATTCAGTCAATGGAGAAGAGATACCAGCGTAGGTGGGATGAAGCTATGATGGGAGATTATATCTGATTACCACAATGACTACAAAAGACAAAGACGTTCAAATGTAAATTTTTTAAGGAAGTTTTTTTTGATTAACTCGATGATGGTCTTTACCTTTTTAATTTATGAATTTTTTGCCTGTTGTTTACTTGTAGCAAATATTAACGTTATATTCTGTATACGTTACACTGTTAATAAGTCTTATATAATATTATTGTATGTTTACTTTTCATTTCATTGCTATAAACCATTGATACTATGCAAAAAACTAAGGTTATATTCGGAATAAACACCAAGAATTGCTGATAAACAGATTTTCTTGAAAACGTTTTTACGTAGCATAATAATTATTGACGTCTCTAATAATAGGCCAATAATTTTTCTGTGACGAGATGAATTTTGCAATAATACTGAGTTATATAAGAATGATATTCATTACGCTGAAATTCGATCTTGGAATCAAGTTTCGTAATATGAAATGAATGGCAATGCGGTGTGTCAAATTCACTTTCATGACGCTGTTTATTTTGAAACCTGTTGGATTTTTATCTGTGAAATGCAGTCAAGAATAAGGCTTACGCAAACGATCCACGTACTCAGCTGAACTGGCTCTGCACGGACTCTGCATGAACTGGCTCTGCACGGACTCTGCACGGACTCCGGACTCTGCATGAACTGGCTCTGCACGGACTCTGCATGAACTGGCTCTGCACGGACTGGCTCTGCACGGACTCTGCATGAACTGGCTCTGCACGGACTCTGCATGAACTGGCTCTGCACGGACTCTGCATGAACTGGCTCTGCACGGACTCTGCATGAACTGGCTCTGCACGGACTCTGCATGAACTGGCTCTGCACGGACTCGGCATTTATACATTAGCGCCATTGATAAACATAGAGTTGAAAACGACTACGTGAACACTTCCAGCGCAACCGTAACGGTGCTTTTTGTTTGTATAAAATTACTTTTTTGTTGTTATAGCTATATAGCTGACTAATGCTTTTGTACTTACAAGTTATATAAAATATAATTTCCTTAGCTTGAAGTCATTCGCGCAAAAGTTATGCGATTAATATATAGACTGTTCAACTGTAGATTTATTCATGTGTACTTTTTTCATATTTCATGAATTGTTAAATCTAAATTTATTTTTAAAAATCAATCTTAATCTAGTGATTTCTAGTGTATTAGAAGCAGCGGTGGACATTAAAGATAAAAACAATGAGGATTATAGCTACGAACCGAATGATCTTTCTTCTAAGATGTAAGTATATAAGCCAACAAGTGGATCTCTTCACTTTCATTAAATTAAATTAGCAATTAAACAAAGTGGTTCAAAAAGTCTTGTTTGTTCAACTTGTTAAATAAATTGAGTTACAATTTAGAATTCTAATAATAGTTTAATCTAGAATTCCAAATCACGATTTAGAATTCTAGATTAAACTATTATTCAGTTCCTTTGATTTATAAATATGAAATTTATTAGCAGGTTATATTTTCTAATGATCTGTATGTGTAAAAGAATTCAATTCTTACTCAAAATAAGTTTTATATTTTAATTATGGCATATTGTGTCAATTTTAATTTTAATTCGGTTTGATTATTGCTAATTTGAATTAAAAGTGTGAAATTAGGTCATAATTTAAATATCTGACTATAATGATGCCCTTTATTTCATTTTGAAGTACGGCAGAGGAATTTGAAGACACAGCAGTTCTCCGAAAAACTGTTCTGAGCGCTCTACGTAATATTCGCCAATCACTGGAAGACGGAACTCGTGTCCGCACGTCTTTAGTTAAGGAGGTAAGCATCTTCTATAAGTAGAAACAATTCATTTTCAATAAATATCGATTCAAATCCAAATCATGGCATCATTATCTTACCTTGTACAACTTCGTGTTTAGTGCTATCTTTTGGATTAAAATTAGCCCTAGAGTTTTCTGAAAATTCCACGAAAAACTACTATTGAAAATGGATGCGAATTGTATTCTTCAGTTAGTTTGTTATTTTTCGGTGAAAAACAGGAGTTTCCGGGCGTAAAAGCCACGAAACCTTCGCTTGAGTGTGGTAGATTTTCCAATATTGGTAATCTACGAAAAGCCATTCCAAGAAGGAAAACGTTCACAAAAGTCGACCAACAGATTTTTCCAAAGAACTAAAAATATCAAAACTTTCATAGAAAGGATCTTAAAGCTTATTAAATTCCACTTCTGTACAATGAAATTAGTCCAGGTCTTTGATAGGCATGTGGAATTTATAGAAAAGGTCGAAAAATGTGACGGTGATAGCAGTGAAATGTTTTCAATTTAAATACCTGTCAATCGCCATAATTAAGTCTACTGAGCTGAAAATTCTTATGTTCAAAATGCTAGCGAAATTTTTCCTAGAACTGTTTGGCAAAAAAAAGTATCATCTGGGAGAGTGCTCGAACCTCTTTCTTCGTACAATTAATGTAAACTCACATCATATAGGGAAATCTTTCCCCATATTGACGCAATATATTAGTTGCTAATGGCCAATCTATTTTATATTTCATTCTTAACTGGCTTAATATTGCTGAGATTTATGAAAAAAGAAACACTAAACCACGTTAGAAATACAGCAAATTCCTGCTCTCTTTTTAAGGCAAACGTGGTAAGGCGCGTTTGGTTTGTTACATAAGAGCAGAATCGCGCTCCTATGTAACAAACCAACAAAGAATAAGCATCCCAGTAAATTACGTTTTAATGCATTATATTTGGTTTACGTTAATTAATTAATTATTTGATTTTAATCTAGTTATCTTTTTTAAAATTGTTTATTATGGTTTAGTTCAATGTTAATTTGCATATTTAGACTTACTTTAATCCCGTCAATTGACTACGTCAGTGTAAATTTGCATTTTGGTTTTTGTGTTTGCTTATTTAAATTGCACAGGGGGGTCGCCTGAAATGGCTACCCCTTGTATAGTTTAACTTTTTACTTTTTAAGATTGAGTCTATTCGTTATTTATTATCTGGTTCGAATCGTATAGGTACATCCATTGGCACTTTGCTGGATAGCGGTCAATGAATAATATGCTACTCTCTTTGAGATTTAATTTAAAGAGGTGGTGCTTGTGAGCAATTTTTTTATTCATTTACAAAGAAGGGGCTTATTCTTTGATAGGGATGGGCGTGCATCCCCTTGAGCTGGGTGTCACGCGTTCGCACTGCTGGAGGTGAATATTTTTTTGTCTTCCTGTTTTTTTTATTTCATTTTATTTTTAGGTAGCTTATTCTTAAATTTCTTATAGCCTTTCTTTTGCTGGACTTTCCAAGAATCGGAGTAAATCACATTTCTCTTTAAAATTTGTTTTAAAAAATTAACTAAACATTACAGCCAAAACAAAACCTTACAACAGTTGAAACTCCAAGAAACAACACACCCACTGATTAACAATTTGAAATTGTTTTAAGTTTAAATAAATCAGTCGTGTTATTTTATATTTTGTTTTGTAGTCTACAGATTTGGTTTTAAAGCTGGAACTATTTTTATTTATGAATTGCTAAAAGAAGCGTTGATAATGTTAATGGTTAATTATGTTAAATGTGCACCAAAGTCTTGAAGATTTAAATGGAGTTGAGTTAAATTTCAAGAACTCTAATAAAACTAGAATTTTGTTAACGTTTTTTGAAATTGGTCATGTTTTTAATTTCTGTATTGAAAAGGTCTCAATATATGAATTTTGTCACGGAACGACAGAACTGCATGGCAGTATACAATGGGTTCCTGACCTCGAACAGAATCGAAAACGATGTTATTCTTCATGACGTCACTTCAGCTAACATAGAATAATCGAATTATCGCACTGCGCTCTTTTTTTTTTTTCTGAAATCAGCATTATCGTTCTATAGACTGAAAACGAGAAGCAGTACTCTTTAAATCAGCATGAATTCATGTTTTTTAAATTAAATTTTATTTTCTGAATTCAATCGATTGTGTCATGATTGTTTTATGTTATTTGCTGTATTCCAGTCGTCTTTAATACAATAAATAATTTTGCATCCATTTCTGTGATACCAGAAATGACGTTACGATGTTCGAACATCGTTTTTGTTAAGAACTACGCCATTTTTTAAAGTATCCCAAGAGCATTTTCGATTCCTTTTGTTGTTAGGAGCCCACTGTAAAAGTTTTGACCCGAGTATAGAATTTCTGTTGTCCAATCTATCTGTTGTTAACTGTGCCCCTTTCTATATAGTTAGTCGATGCTAAGAGGCAACTTGATATTATGGGAAAAGGAATTGATGTAGAAGCAGCACAGTTGCTTGCTTTTATCCACAGAGTAGCACCCAAGGACCTTAAGTTAGATCTACCTATGCTAGGGAGCGGTAAGTTACTTATACTCACGTTTTCTTTCATTTAGTCTATCAATTAAAATATCTAAGCCAATAATATGTCATGGATTAGAATTCAGTAAGTTTTGCTTATTTTTAGCTGTTTGTAATTATTGTAATTCTACTAGTATTGAAGTGTAATGAAAGTTTAATAATTGGATCGAGCCTTCCTTGCTAGAAATTGCGTGAAAGATCCTATTCGAACTGTAGATACTTTCACGCCGCACTGTTTAAATTTTAAGCACTTATATTACGTGAACATTGTGCTTTGTTCAAATAAACAAAACAGATGTTTCAGAATTGTGTTCAAGAGTGTCGGCAGATACTTTTCAAGTGGGCAGAGTAAAAATAGCATCTTTTCAAAGTCTAAAGAAACGTGTTTACTATTAAAGTATATCAAATGGCAATGATAAATATACAGTAGTACCTTGCCGATCTAAGAGGTTATGTTTCTGAAGAGGACCGCAATTGGTAAACACGCACTCTCAAGATGGTTTTGTATCAAATATATTATAGTTTAATACAGGGTCCACTAAAGTTAGTGTAAGGATCTTATATTTCTGTTTTCCTGTAATAATAATGGTAAACGGTTTATATATCACCTTAATCTTAAATTTATAAATTCAATTTTAAGTATGAAAAATAATGCCCGGCAAATGACCACCTTTGGACGATGGTGCGCACTTAAGACTACATTTTCCATAACCGCAGTTAATGTTTCGTGTTATTTATGGCATTGATTTCAGCTCTTATGTAATCTTTGAATTCATTTAGTGTGGTTTTGAATGTTAAACTCTATCCATCAGGTGTCCTCACAAAAAGAATCTAGTGCTCTCAAATCTAGAGATTGAGAAGGCCAGTTAATTTTTCCATAGCGTGAAATTGATCTGTTGGGAAAATATTTCTCTAACCATGTTTGTTGTAGCTCTCTTTGTGTGGCAGGTGGATCTGTCTTGTTGAAACAGAACTCCGATAGCTTAATATCCTCCAGTTATGGTTGAAATTTTATAATGTGCTAGTATCTTTTGCCTGTCCACGGTTACCACCTAACTTTTAGTGTCAGGAAGGTACGGCCCAGCTAGTTTGGTTTGCATAATCCCACACCTCGCAAGCATATTCTGGGGATGCAGTTTTCTCCTTTGCACGCTTGGATATTTTCTGTGGCTTTCAGATAATCAACAATTAGTCAGGTGCTTTCAAATCTGAAGATTGTAACTCCAGTTAAAGTCTCCATAGAGCGGAATTAAACTATATCTCTCATGAAAAGGCAGAAATTTATTTATATTTTTCCATAATAAAAATAAGACCCAGCAAATAGCAACCATCTTTTTCATCAATAAACGGGAATATTTCCAGGGAAGAGCATGACAATACATGTACTGCTAGTAATGGACGTTTACCTTATGGGCAAGAAAATTCAGAAAAAGTGATGACATGTCCAAGGATTAAATGGTGGAAACTGATTGAGGAAGGGAGGATATTGTTCAGGAAAAAGATATTTACAAAAGGAAATTGGGACTATATTGAAGATACATGCATGAAGCGGAGCCATTACAAGTGTAAGGAGTGACTGTGGGAAACGGTACTTTTTCCAGTAAGAATCGACTGTACCTGGAATCTGCATTGAGTCCACACAACTGTTTATCATGATTTTAAATGAGGTAACATGGCAGGCACAGGGGGAAATCCCGTGTCTCACAAGCTGTTTATAGTTATCTGCTTTGTTGTTTCCCAGAAAGTTTGTTGCTGCAAGTTTGAAAGTATCCCAGGCTGGTTTCTCATCACCATGGTCAAAGTGTTCGTCCTTGAGAAGTTATTATTATTATCAGTTTATTTATCTGACATCTCTGTACAGACATTATCTAGGAGGGCGGCTAATACAGACATCCTACAACAAATTAGACGGCAACATTGAAAATCAGAAAGTACATAAGAATAAATAAATCAGTTAATACATAAGAATAAATACATCAACAGTCACTTGACACAAAAATCGTTCATTACAGATGATTAAGAGTACATAGGCACAAATTCCACAGAAATGTACACTCTCCTCTTCATTAAATTTGTAGTGTAGTATACAAGTCGGCTACTATCAGCTTCCTGTAGGCTTTGTCATGGCAGTACCTGTTCGGGTCGATTTTGAAGTCTCTAAAGAGTTTCAGAGTATTGGCAGGAAACATCTGCCTTAATCCCTCTGTGTGATCTAGAGCGCTTCGAAGACTATGAGGGTAGTAGAGCCGGGTCCCAGGGCGTGGCCTGACCACATGATTATCAATTTGTGGGGCATCTAAACTCCCAGTCAGAAGTTGTACAAGAGTGCTGATGTTACGCACGGTGACCATCTGTATCCATGGAGCTACGTTTAAGTTTGTATACAGTATGGATTTTCAAATTGTAAAGGGCTTCCCGACAATCCTATTCAACCACCGGAGCACCCAGTATTCCACGCTAAGAAACTTCCTAATATTTGGTATTTGGGGCAGAAGGCCAAATAATTGAGGCATAGAGGGAAACAGGAACAATACGTCTTTGGATATATTGGGTCACTAGTTGTTGATTCCGAATCCCAGTTATCTCCTGTCTTACAGCCCAAATGGCAGCGAGAGTTTTTGTTCTGGTGTTCTGAAAGTGCCTTTTTAAAGGTAAGGCCCTCATCCCACGTCAATCCAAGGTTAGTGTAGGTGCTGACTTTCTTAATCTGTGCTCCATTTATAGATAACTCAATTCTATTCTTTATCTTCTTATTTGTAATTGTCATTTGTGCTGACTTGTCAGAGTTTAGCCATAAACCTGTTTTACCTGAGTATAAATGCAGTTCATGAAGCTGAGCGTTGGCGTGGGAATTGACGTCGGACACAAGAGCGAGTTCGCTAGAGACAACAAAATACTTAATGTCATCAGCGTATTAAATAAAACCATGATTCTGCGATAATAAAAAAGGTTCCAGAGTGGCCGCCAAAAGCAAAGCTGATAAAACACCTCCCTGATTGGTTCCCCAAGTGATGGTGTATTCTGCATGGAATTCTTGATGTTGTACAATTAGGTTTCTTGGCTTCAAAATGGTCTTCATAATCTGTAATAGTTTGTCTTCAATGCGGAAGTAAACTGACAAAATATTTTCAAGGGCAGATAAGGAAACATTATTATTAGCTGCCTTAATGTCAAGGAATATATCAATTTGGCCCTTTTCATTTAAAGCTTGTTGTACTCTGAATAGAGTCTCCAACAAATTAGTAATAGTGGATATTCTTTGTACTACAGTATGGAGGTGGGGTGGCCTGTGCGAAAAACACTGTTGGATTAAAGCAGGGAGGATGGCTTTTTCAAAGAGTTATAAAAGCGAACAACTGATCGATATGGGCCGAAAGTCTGAAGAGTCTTTAGGGCTCTTTTTTTTGGCACCTGCCTCACATAGTAGTGATTCCATTTCCGTTGGGGGAACTCCATCTTTCATGATGTTTTGGAATATGTACAACAACACATCAACAATATAGATGCTACAAATTTTTAAAATAAAAATTGGGAACCTGTCGGGGCCGATTGTAGATTTGTTAGGCAAGGAATTAATAGCATTGATGTGATCTTCTCTAGAAACAGTAACATCAGATAATGCATTCACACAAACACTGCCATTTGCCAAAAAATGTTGTGCCCTGTCCTCCGACCGATATTCTTGATCATTTGTAGCTTTCCCTTCACCTTGTAGCATTTCAAAGAATCCTTTAGCCTAGTGTCTGAATGTAGTTTCATCCATTTCAAATTTAGTAGCCTTTTTGCTGACAATTCGTTTTGAATGTCGTAGTTTTCTTAGAATCTCTTCGTAGCGAGCAAGTCGTTTCTTTTTCAAGAAGATGGCTCTTTTGCTCTTATAGTCCGTGAGGTCTTTATTAAATCCGGAATTTCTCCATTTCCGATAAGCCTTTTGCTTGGCCACGATCGCCTTTTTTAAAACCTCGTTGAACCACGGTTTGGTTTTGTCGGTGATTCTTACCTCCTTCGAGGCACCCAGGTCAGAAATCAATAAGAGCTGTTCCTCAATCAAATTTAGCTTCTTCCACCGGTTTATTGTAGAGAGCATCCTAGTTGTAGGTCCTAAGATGTTCTAAAATAATTTCAGGTTTTACAAACTTCAAGGAGTATATTTTCTTGGTTTGACTTGTTTGCTCATCGATTTGTTGCACACCTGCACTATTGGATGAGGAAATTTCACAGCATATTGGGCAGTGATCTGACTGGAATTTAATTTGAGGTGTGACATTTTTTATGTTATTCAGATTATGATACAATAGGTCCAAATACTGCTCTCCCCTTGTCGGAAGCGTACCCGCTAGGGTCATTCCTAAGGTTTTTAAGGTTGCACCAAGGTGTCCTTTAGCATGATCGTGTCTTGGGCTAGGTATATTAAAGTCTCTAGTTACGATCACAGGAAGGTCAGTGGCAAGATTCTCTGTTGTCCACACAAGAAGCTCGGTCCGGGCGTCTGCAGTGTGCTCCGGTGGAAGATAGATAAGGCAAACTTGGATTTTTTGAGCCTTCTTCCTGACTGAGGCGGAGATAGCTTCAAAGTTTTCAGTTTGACTTGATTTTATTCTTGTAGGATGAAAACTTTCATGATATAGGAGAGCAACACCTCCACCCCTCTTTTCCTTTCTGCTGTTCCCAATAAATCTGTAACTAGAAGATTGGACCAGCAGATCCAGTTGTCTGTTATGATTTAGCCAAGTCTCCATAATATAGATAAAGTCGTATTCTTCAAGGTGAAGGAAGGTCTGTAATGTGTGCAGTTTGTTAGCAATACTTCTAACATTCTATATAAAAAGGCAAATGGACTGGATTTCTCCGGAAGGGGATTTTCATTCTTTAGTTGCTATAATGGTTGATGCTTACTTCCTGATCTCCGCACGAATGCCGTGTTCTTTTCTCGAAATATCTTAACTAATGCACCCAGTGGCCAGTTATTGTATGCTGTTGTTGTTGTTATTTTAGTTTTTAGGAGTATTAGCAACTAAGGCCATATTGCTCCGGGGATATGCTGTGGTCATTCCCTGACCTTTCCGCATCCTCCATATTTGGTGGTCACGGGCTTGAATCCCGGTCTAATCAAGAAGCGTGTACTACGCACTGCTGCTCCTACCCACCTGGCTACGGAGGCGCCTTATTGTATGCAAGGATCAGATTTAGGTCATCAGATGAGCATGTAATAACACATGACGAATATGAAGGATGCTTCGTTTTCAACTGTCTTACTTCTGTGTGGACTCCGTATCCTTGAGCAGACATGGCTTTTATGTAAATTGTCTGTGTGTTCGGAACAAGCCTGGTAACAAAAACTTTCTCCCTTGTTCTTACGACCATAATATTGAACTTCCTTACCAAGGGACCATCTGTAGCGAGGTTTACATGCGCCGTATCTGCATTAACAGTGTAGTTCGAGGATTGCATAGACCAATATGAGTAATTATTCCGCTACTGTAACCATCTGAATTGGAAGATGTTCGCAAGTTGGTTGCCTTCGAGAGCCTCTGATTTTGCTCGCTCCCATTATTCTTCTGGGATGAAGTTTTCCTTGTATTCTGGTTAGTGATTTCCGCATACGTCGGCCTGGGACAGTTTTCAGGACACACCATATTAGCCTCACATAAAGCCGGAGTATCGGTGGGAGACATGCCCTGTGGTAAGGGAAATGGAGAGGCCTGGGTAGGAGCCGTGGATTTTTGGTGAGTAACTTCTACCAGGGGCTGTTGCTCATAATTCTCTGTCATAGGTGGTTGCTCAATGATTCCACTTGTTTCTATATTCCGTTGGCAGAGAGTGACGGAAGGAATATTAAATACAGCATCTTATTGTCTATGTCCCACTTCTGGATCAACATTAATAGCCGAGAAATGTGTACGGGCTTGAACAGCCTCTCTGCATATATCGAGTTTATCGGCATCATATTCACGACCAGGTTCAGATATTTGAGACACTTTCAGCGTTGTTTGGTTAGCTGGCTTACCTCACAGCATCATACTACTCTTCAGGTCAGTCATCTAGTCTCTTAGTGAGCATATTTCCTGTTTAATTTCTTCGTTCTGTGCTCCAAGTTGTTGGTTGAATATGAGAAATGTGGACAAGCATTCGAAAATTGGGGGAAATTTTTCTTCTAGATTATGCATGTACTCTTCTGCCTGCGTGGCAATAGGTTTAAGAAGTTCCTCAAATACTTCGTCTGTTATGCTTTTAAGCATATACTTCGGGTCGGGAAGATCCGTAGCGTCCTGATCAGCCATAACATTAATAGGATCTGCCTGTTGAATCACAAAGGCCGCATTAAGCGGCCTTTGTGATTTCACCATCTGCTGAGATTAGAAGCACAAGTATTGCAGCAAATATGAGGCTCTCAGCTTTTTTTTTTTTTTTTTTGTTAGTTGTTAGTGCATCAGCTTCTATGGCCATAATGCACTTCCCAAGGTTTTTGCATTTTACTGTGATCCAAGCCCGAGGTGGGATTCGAACCTGCGACCTTTGGGTTGCCAGGCAGGCACTTTACCCACCTGGCCAACCGGTCGGCAGCTTTTTTCTTGGTTCCCAACCTTGCAGCCAAAATAACAGTTATATGTTTTTTTATTATCAGAGTAACGGCATGCTTCTGTGATGCAAATGTCACTTCACCACAAACATAGCAACAATTATCCACACAATTTACACATTTCTGCATGCTAAATTTTAAGTTTTTGCCCAGTCGAAAATAACAAGTGTAGCGTGGACAGATATCTGGCTCAGACTGACTAACGCGTATAGACAGGAAACAGAGTGACTCAGCCAATCAGTGTTGAATACAGGGGGGGGGGGGTGAAACCCACCCACGGTGAAAAATAGTAATTTTTATTTTATAAAACACAAATTAAATAAATTTATGTCAAATAAACAACACAAAAAATCACACCAACTAAGTGTGGTACTTGTTAGGTGGTAGACGACGAAAATAAATCACTAAAATTCAAGACACGAAATTTTCAAAATAATTAAGTGGATTCTGGCTGCACAATTTGTAACTAAACGCCACCATTTCAAGTGTCTGCATTTTCGTTTTATGGTTTACAGGTTCCTTTTATTTTCACACAAACGGTCTCTCTATGTACCGTGTCCGTTAAGGACGTTGGTGATCATGGTCTTCCAGAGCACTCGATCTTTTGCTATTCTCAGTAGGTCTAGACCGGTGTTTCCCAACCTTTTTTTTACCATGCCCCACCTAAGTCTTTCTAAAATTCTGATGCCCCCTATGTAACATATACAATATTTTTTATATTCAGAAATTGAATTATTCCCTAAATGAAGCCTAATTACAACTTGTTCAGGACACAAGACTTAGGTTTTAGGAAGAAATCATTAAGAAATTATTAAGAAAAAACAGTGAGTAAATTTTCAAAACATATAATAGACAACTAAAATTCAAGTACAAAATAATTTATATGAAAGATTTTCTATAATATTTTAATTTTTAGTAATTATTATTTAATTGTTTAATAATTTCAACATCCCATGTGAAGTCACTTCTAGATGAGTGCACTAAATTTAGTGAGACCCTTGTGCTTGATGCTTGCCGCAGAGAGATTTTATATTGGGCTCCAATTTAGTCAGCTTCAGTCTCAAGTCTCCCCGTTTTGTGATATCCAGTCGATTTCTTTTCTTTAGGAACAAATCATTTATGGCACTAAATCCACATTCAGCTAAATATGAAGATGGAAACGGTAACAATAGCTCTCTTGCAAAGTTGGTTGAATTTGGGTATTTAATTTCTGTTTCATCACAAAGCCATGCCATCGCTCCTTTTATATTGAATAAAGTTTTAACTGACTCATCATTTTGCATTTCTGAGAGTTCTTCTTGGTACTGCATTGATACATCAGACAAATCCACTAACATTGGTTGCATCATCCAGGTTGGAAAATCAATTTGTTTTAAATCAGAAAACCTTTCTTTTAAATCAGCGGACAGAATTTTCAGATGATCGACAATAACAAGTACAGCGGTATCAGTCACTTCACATTTTTGCAGCCAACGAAACTGTTCAAAATTTTTGTTACAAATATATTTTTGACATAATTCAATAAATGTAATGAAACCAAATATCTTCGCTTTTACATCGACGAGAGTTTTATTTGTTCCTTGAAGTTGTTTATTTAATATACTGTATTTAGTTTTTCAAAGATATCGGCTAAATAACTCACAAATGCTTTACCATCGACCATTAACAGATGCTTCATTTCAGATTTGTCACTTAAAAAGTCAATAATAGTATCAAATAGTTCCATAAATCTTTTCAAGCAGTTCCCTTTCGAGAGCCACCTTACTTCAGTGTGAAGTAAAAGTCTCACATGGTCTGCATTTTGTTCTTCACAAAAAAGCTTGAAGAGACGCTCACATTTGGCATTAGCTTTAATAGCATTGACACACTTTATAACTGATTTTAGTACTTCATTAAGAACAGGCAAAATATTTTTAGCTACCAAGTTTTCCCTATGAATAACACAATGCACAAGAAGCATTTCTGGATTCTCATCTTTCATCAATTTTAAGCAGCCATTTTTCTTGCCCATCATATTAGGAGCACCATCTGCAGCACAAGATGTTATATTTTTCATTGGTATATTATTGTCATCTAAGTAATTTTTTAGCTTATTATATATATATATCTTTGGAGGTAGTGATGCTCTCTAATGATTTACAGAATAACATTTCTTCAGCAAAATTACCTTTATCAATATATCTTACATAAGTTATCAGTACGACTTCACTGTCTCTCAAAGTTGATTCATCCATTTGCACTGAGAATTTTCTTGTTTTCAGCTTTCCAACAAGTTGTATTTCAATATCTTCACTCATTTCATCTATTCTTCTGCTAACAGTATTGTTATTGAGTGGCACAGCTTTCACGTCTTTGTCATCTTTTTCCAGAATTGTTTTAAGAAATGCTGATATTGATATTAATCATACTATAGGAGAGAATTTGATTAAATTCTCTCCTATAGTATGATTTTTTCCCAGATTTAGCAATGAGTAAAGAAATTTCATAACTAGCCTCAAGAGTACGATTGACAGTTGCAGTATAAACAATAAACAGAGACTTTAATGTTGCTCTTTTTTCTAAATTCTTCTTTAAAGTTTGAAAGTAATTTAAATCTGAATTTACATGAGCGTTATGTTTTGCCTTTAAATGCGTCTCAAGACGACCTCGCTTCATTCATTCATTGGTCAAGCATTGTTGGCATAAAAGACAAAAAGGCAACCTTTGATCATGGACAGCGGGTATGAAACCAAATTTTAAGTATTCCTCTGAATACTGACGAACTTTTTTTTTACTTGCACTACTCATTTTACTTTGCAACTGAAAGAAATAAATATAAGATAAATCAAAAACTAAAAATAAACTATGCATTAAAGTTAATTTAATTTTATTTTAATATATCAAAATTAATTATTAGTATGCTTTTTGAATGAATAAATCACACAAATTACTGAATTCGGGCTATTAAATCTGTGGTCTCTGTGAACAAGCAGATAAGTCTAATTTGTCAAAAATGAGATAAGTGCACTATAATAAAGTATTCATTATTTACTATTATGTGACATGCAGATATCTTCGTTATTGTAGTTTTAGCGTGAGTAATAAATATTTGTATATTCGAATACATGCATGTTTATATGAGAGTGTGAAGTTTATTTTTCCTCTCCTGCAAATTCGAGTTTTTGGACTTAATTGCTTATTTGCTGAGACCACAGAAATATACACATACGACAGATACATACCATTGTGTATCACGGTTCTTCATTAATAATAATTCTGTGCGCAGACAAAGTAATTTTTTATTTTAACCTGAGATCGCCAAACCTATCAAAATGTAGTCACGACGCCCAAACGAGCATTTGTATGAAAGGAATTACCTATTTCATATAACATTCGGAATTTGCCGTAGGCTACAGTAGACAACCACTTTGCTTGCACATTGCGCATGCCATAAGCAATCGTCCAATACAGTACATACTATTCCTTCACTAGGCATAGTAAGCAATACTCTCCGAGCAAACTGTAGTTGATATTACTCCAAACTTTCAAGTGCGGCTCTGTAGAAAGTACAACATTTAACGAATGCTTATTTCAAATTACCAATAATTTTTATTATACCAATAATTATACCAATAATAATTATTGGTATAATTCACACACATTTAACTTGTACAAAAGAAGAATTATTCTTCTTTTGTACAAGTTAAATCATAGTAGGCGACTGTTTTAAACTCTAGACGAGCAATTTTTAATTGCCCCCCTGAACAATCAAATTTCCCCCATGTGGGGTGTGGAACCCACGTTGGGAAACACCGGTCTAGAATATTAATACAGTTTATTCTTTGCTTTCCCCTGCTTCGCTTTCCATTCACCTTGCCTGTCATGATGATCTCCTCCAAACCCTCCTTCCTCATTAAATTTAAATTTTCTGTTTATACTCCGGGACGACGAAACGGTCAGGGAAGTTCACAAGATGACAGAATACAAGAAACAGCACCGTATTCAGCAGTCACGGGCTTGAACCCCGGTCACTCAAGGCAGGTGTACGTATGCACCCGCGCGCCTAACCACTAGGCTACGGCGACCTCGTGATGTGTCCAAAAATTTCAGCTGCTTTTCTCTTACGTTCCTCAGTAATGATCTTTGCGTTCCTGCTCTTTGTAGTACCTCTACATTCGTGGTATGTTCAGTCCACAGCTATTCTGAGCAGCCATCTATAAAACCATATTTCTGTCGCCTCCAAACGCTTTGCCATTTCTCGGAAGATTGTCCAGCATTCACTACCGTAGGTAAGGACAGGTATAACATAACAGTTCAAAATTCTGTTTTTCGTTTTCAATGACAATTGATTTCAATGTCTCTTGATTTCATTATCTGATCGTCCATATTGTGTAACCCAACTCCCTAGATAATTGTATTTCTCTACTTGTCTTATGATGTTGTTCCCTATTTTCAGTATGCATTTGGGCTCAATTTTCTTTTTTGCTGAAAACTATGCACTGTTTTTTTAATGTTTATTGTTAAGCCTTTCCTTCTACCTTGTCCCATTACTTTGTCTAGAAGTTCCTGTAATTCTTCTTCTGTCTCGGCAATGAGAGCAATATCGTCTGCATATCTGATGTTGTTTACATTCTGTCCGCCAAATGCGAATCCTCCAATTCCGTGTGTTCCTCTCATAATTTCTTCGCTGTAGAGGTTGAATAGGTCCGGAATGCAAACATAGCCCTGTCTTACTCCCCTCAGAATTATTATGTTCTCACCCCTATCTTTTCCAATTCTCAGGCTGGCTGTTTGTTCCCAGTATAAGTTCCTGAGTTTCCTTATGTCTTTCCCGTCTATGTCTAAACAATCTAGAATGTTGAAGAGTTCTTCATATTTCACCGTGTAATGCCTTCGTAAGATCAATAAAACACATAAACAGGTCTCTCTGCATTTCAATAGCCCTCTCCGACATTATCCTTATCATGAAGATAGCATTTCTTGTTCCAGTATTTTGTATAAATCCACATTGCTCTTCTCCTACCTCCCGCCTTATTTTATTCCTTATTCTCATCAATATTATTCTTAGAAGAATTTTAGTAATATTACTCATTAAGCTAATGGTGCGATGTAGTTCACAATCAATAGTTCCTGGTTTCTTTGGTACAGCTATGAATATGGATTTACTAGGATCCTCTGGTATCACTCCACTCTCATATATCTCATTTAACACCTCTGTTATTATCGCGATGCCAAAATTATCCAAAGCCCTTATCGTTTCTGTCACGATGGCGTCTGGTCCAGCCGCCTTATTACTTTTCAATTGGGATACAGATGCCCTGACGTCCGATTTCAGTACTACCGGACCTTCAGGGTCCTATGGCTTGTTGGTTTTATCCCACGTTCGTCCTGAAAGAGTTCTTCGACGTATTCTGTCCATCTGTTCATAACTTTGCTTTTTTTCCATGATTACTGTTCCGTCCTTCGCTTTTATACAGCCCGACGCTGGATAGATCTTATAACCCACCAGCTCCTTGATCTTCCTGTACGTTGTAGCTGGCTCTGAGCGTTCATATTTTTCAATCTCTTGGCACTGCTCATTTAACCATGCTTCTTTTGCCTCTTTGCATTCCCTTTTAATTACCTTTCCATCTTCCGATATTCTTCGCTGCGTCTTGGAAAAATCTGTCGCCTTTGCCTCATCCAGCTCAGGATTTTGCTCGTCATCCATTGATTTTTACTTTTCCTTTCTTTCTTTGGAATCCCACATGCTGCGTTGGTCAAGGCTTCCTTCAGTTCGTGCCATTTGCTGTTTTCTTCATTGCAAATATCTCATATCTGCCTCTGACCGCCTCAGCTTATGCATTCCTGATGCCATCATCTTTCTGCAATAGATCAAATTGAAAACATTCCGTTCTTGTGCTTTGTTTCAGTTTTTTCAGCTTCACCAGGAGTTTTGCTACTACTGGTAGAAGAAGAAGAACTCTTTATTATATACAGAAGGCATATTGCTGTACACGGCTACAAGCCAGGGGTTTACATAAAAGAAATTATACAAGATAATAAACACACACACACAAAAAAATACATTATGACTCCAGAAATGTTTGAACACTGGGGTAATGGATTCATGGCAGTGATGAATAGGTCCCCGGGAACAGGTTCTAATGTCCTCTGACGCGGTCCTGGGAAGGAAATCGACCGAGTACTTTCTGCCTATATTCCTTGTCGACTGCGAATTTGTAGAGGTCGTCATCTAAGGACTGTATGTCTTGCAGCATTTATATGGGTAGGAACCGATCAGATAGCTTTAACCGGTTTGGAATGGCCTGTAGGATTGGATTAGCCCTAAGGCTTGGGACTGGGATCCTCCAACCGCAGTTAGCCCTGAAATAATGCCGACCATCATTTTGACGGCAAAGACGAGTCTTCTCTCGTGAATGATGTCAGGAAGACGTGTGATGATGAGAGCTGCCGCCATCTGGGTGGTCCTTGGTGCAGGGGGAAGCTGAAATTTCCATATGGCCCACTTCGGTACATGGTCGCTTCCGCAATTCGCTCCTGGGTATGTCTTTGCCTGAAGGATAGCATTCCTGAAGCGTTTATTTATAGTGATATAGTCTGTTTGATTTCTTACATTGATTCCTGGACTTTTCCATGTCCAGGTACGCCTTGGACGTTCTTTAAACCAAGTGTTGGTAATCACTTGTTGATTTATCTTGCACCACTTTGCCCAGATTTCGCCTCTTTTATTTTGTTTTCCCAATCCATATTTTCCTATCATCTCTCCATCTGGCTCACTTCCTACTTTTGCATTTAAGTCTCCCATTATGATTATGATTTCCTGAGATTTGCATTGTTTCCTTGCTGTTTCCAGCTGTTCATAAAACTCTTCTAGTTCCGCCTCACTGCTCTCTGCTGTTGGAGCATACACCTGAATGATGGCCATATCAAAAGGTTTCCCTTTGAGTTTGCCAGCAGTATTCTGTCCAATAAAGTCCACCAACCTAGCAGGCTCTCATACGTTGCCCTATCCAACAAAACCTCAACTCCTCTTTCGTGTCCTTCTCCTCCCGAATAAATCATTCTTTGTTGCCCTGTCTTGAAGTGTCCCGCTCTCTTTCCACCTGATCTCACATAACCCGAGTATGTTAATTTGTAATCGTTCCATTTCCTGTTTTACATTATCAAGTTTGCTGCATTGAAAAGAGTCCTCACATTTCAAGTAGCCAATTTCAACGCTCGCCTGTTTTCTTTCTGTTCCTGCTGTTGCTAGTTCTGCTTACAGTTTCTTATTGCCGATCCGGCACCACCTGTAGTCCATGGTTATCCGTACCGAGCGAGGCATCTGCATCTGACGACACTGAGATCCCCTTCACGCTGTTGTCTACCTTTCTTAAATTGTGCATGACCATGACATTCTTGGCATTTTACACCAGTGGTTTGCCATTGCCTTCTGCCGGGTGTGTTTACCGAGAACACCACCACCTCTCTTCCCATAAGTTCCTCCGCTTGAAACAACCGTTTTCTTCTGAGGTCGTAGCTCATCTGCCTTCTTCCTCAGTTTACTAACTGTGGATTCCGCCATTGGCCATCGCTCGTTATCCTGAGCATGGGAGCCTGTGACCCTAGGCAGGGGCCGTGCTGGGTACTGACAGCCGGAGCCAGCTGAGCCCAGGTTTGGTCTGCGGCTGTTTATTGGTTATTCACAGCTGACTTCCATATCTGAAGGTTGTTCCCCTGTCCCCCACCTGTGGACGCACCTGGTAGCAGTATGCTCTGCCTCGGGACAAACGGTTTACTTCTGACTAATTCTTTGTTCGTATATCGCAAACAAGATTGCAGGCCGCGAATAGGTTCGCCTGAATTGGTTCCTGACAGATGCTATTGTAATTGTAATTATCAAGTGTCTCCCGGCCTTCAGGGGAGTCTGGCGCGCGGGTGCATAAGTACACGTGCCTTGAGTGACCGGAGTTCAAGCACCGTGACTACTGAATACGGTGCTGTTTCTTGTATTCTGTCTATCTTGTGAACTCCTCTGACCGTTTGGTCGTCCCGGAGTATAAACATAAAATTTATTTATTTTATTTTAATTCAATCGTCAGCAGTTTCGCTTTGTGGTTTTCACATTCCTGTTTTTTTGTTGTTTTTTTCACAGCAAGAGTCTACTTGTGGCTAATTCTTTCTTTGTATACCGCAAACGAGACGGTTTGATCCCAGCCTATAAACAATATATTTTATAACCTTTTTATTACATATGCATCTGTACTGTACTATTGCAAGATTGCATGAAGATAAGCCCGAATGAGTTATCGGAAAAAAATTAATAAATTATTGATACACATGCAAATAAAAAGAAAAGAAGAATAACATTATTGTAATACAGTACTTGCATGTTTGATTATAATTTCTATAATTTTTTTTTTTTTGCAAATTTTAATCGGCGATTTTCATAATAAACTGTGATTATTGTCAGTAATGTGGGTTTTGTGAACTGTCTATTAGTATTTAGATATTAAATAATAAATATTTCCTTTCGTTTCCTATTTTGTTTTCTCATATTCTCTTATTATAACATTCATAAATATGCATACATATAAATATACAAATTCGTTTGTAACATGTATGTTGTAAATATTAAATAATAATAAAAATATATACTACATGTACCCCCGGAGTTTGCATTCTCCTCCTGTGCAAACGCTCTGGATTCAACACTGCAGCCAATAGTTACAGTGTTGCCACACAAATTGTACTTCAAGGCCAAATCCTCCCCCAAAATAAAATAAAACGTGCTAAAAGTGACATGTATAGTATCACCAAATCTAAAGCTAATAATCCATTTTAACTGTCATATTCGTATTTAGCACATTAATATTAGTCGAAATTGGCCTAAATTTTATACCGAAACATTTTAGTTATTGACCAGTGCTAAATGTTTGAATTGTTTGTTGTTGTGATTCAAGGTGGGCAACTTTCTTATTAAAAAAATCACGCAGAAAGTGACCCAACGCAAATGCTTTTTGATGAGGATTCCGAATTATACTATCACTAATTATAATTAAACATGGATTTGCTAAAATATGATTAAATATAGAGTTAAATAGCGTTAGAAGTTATGTTTTAAAATTCATATGTTTAAAACCAAATTTTAATTAAAACTTGTTTGCCTTTCGTGGTACCCAGTGTCATTGCTAATAGGATTCAAATTTTGTATTGAAGAATCTTGTTTAAAAATATTTCATTCAACGGTTTGTTAACGTCCAACTCAATTAAACATAATAGGTAGTTAAAATAAGAAAAAAAATTAAAAAAATGCATTTTCCTAACAGTATTCGAGACTCAAATTCTAGGAACTCTCTGGAGTGTGTCGTGAGAATCTGCCGGTTATATATTGTCTCTCGACACACGAGAAAGATTGAGGACGCTGGTTTAACTCTTACCTTTGCATTTGAATCCCTGTATATCAGTTACTATTAGCGCTACGTGGCTTGCATTCTGAACAGACTGGCCACTCCTGCTCGAGAGGAAAGTGAATTATTTGAGTAATTTGAGACTATCTTAAACATAAATCTAACTTACGCATTCTGTTCTCACACCGAAAGTACAATGTGTGGCTAGTTAGCCATGACTTTAGAGCAGTATAAGCATCATTTTACTAACACTGCTTGTTGAACGAGGATTACAGGTGTCTTTATCTACACACGTGTTTTACTGAAAGAAAGAGAATGAAGAATACTTTCACTGTAATTACATCCGACTCACTTCCGTAACTCATATCAACTTGTCAACAACTTCTGGGTCGTACAGAACCTAATGGTCACATCAGATGGTGAATTGAATAGGAAATACTTGTGTGTGGGGTACCCTGTAGGGAAAACATATTTTTTTTTTTGCATATCGGACTTAAGAACTCACGGTCCTTATAAATTAAAAAAAAAAGACTTTCCCTGTTGAGGCTGAATTATAAGTACTAGCAAAGAATTTTTTAGATACTCATCTCTCCTTTTAAATAAACGGCAATTTAAGAGGAAAATCATTCGTTCTTAAAGCATTCTGGATATTGATTTTAATAATTCAAACGGCCGTAATTATTGTGTTAGATCAACTACGCTGGTGGTATCCAAAAGTTAAGTTACAACCGCAAAATCAGAAATATCAAGAAGAAAATATGTACTGCACTTGACTGAGAACTGTCATATCTTTTATGGAAGATTATTATTGTTGTTATACGACGCAATTACTTCCCGTCTGGTTCAGCTTCAGGGATCTGACTGGTGGTTATCCAGCTAAATGATATTGACAATTGGAAGGAATTCGTTGACCAGCTGAATCCTAGTTGAACGTAGAGTTCAGCTGATCGACAGTTTTACTTTAGCATTTTCGTCCATGCAATTGAATTCAAAGTCTATGATCCCCCCCCCCCCCCAAAAGGTCTCAATGATCTCGTTTCTGTTTCGTTGAGCAACAAAGCCTGCAAATAGATTGAGATCGGTGAGGCCATTCGCCAAGATACCTCTTCAGAACGCCCTCGTGGGTAGCAGAGTTGGTATAATTATTATCTTCCCCACACCGGGTGAAAAAGACTTGAGTTCGAAGCCCGTCAATGACTCGAGGAATTTTTATGGGTATTTTTCACAACATGGACGAGTTAGTCGGTCTCAGGCGACACAGTAGCATGGTTTTTCGTCCAGCAAACAGCAAATAGATGATAGAACACACACAGTTAACAGACCTTTTATATACTGCGCAATATGGCCGAAGTAGCTGTAGCGTTCGATAGCTCTGCAGCAACCAACCACCTCTCCAGATCAGCAAAAGCCATAATAGTGGTGGTGCGGTTCCTTAATGCTAAGGGAATTGGAGTTCCAGGTTCTTTACAAGTAAGAATCAATTTCGGGAGACTGAATTTAAACTCATCTATAAAGAAAACATTTGTATATTAATCATGGCTCAAGATAGGCTTGAAAAATCCCGAGGCACAGTTCTTTGAATCACACGTCTTGTGATTCAAACATTCAAACCAAAATTAAAAACAAAAAGAAAAGTACACGATTAAAGCATTTTTCATATGACATGGGATCTTTGTAGGGACTAGGGTCATGTCTGCTTGCACTGTTGGCGTTATCGCTGGACCCAGACATGGTAATCGTTTGTTTCAAGTTTTAAGGGCACAAAGGGCGATATTGTTGTACTTTAAGGGCACAAAGGGTGATATTGTTGTACACGTTGGCACTAATGATATTAAGAGCAGGAGACCGGCAGAATTACTTAACAAGTACAAGACAATGCTGAAAAAAAGCCGTGAGTTAGGGTGAATTTGAAAGTGTCTGCAATTCTGACCAGACACTTTGGAGAGAATATATGATGAGAGCCTTGTCGATCAATTCGGCCCTGGAGAGATTGTGCAAGGCTCAAGGGATAGAATTTTTCGCAGCCTGGTCTGTGCTTGTTAACAGGAGAGACTGCTTCTACAGGGATGGGATACACTTAAATAGAAAGGGTGCGAGAATATTGGCTGATGCTATCGAGGCAGAATTAGGTGGGTCGGAAAACTGCTAGCTTGGGGGGATACACGGACTAATAGATTAACAGTAGCCTGTAACCAAGTTACAATGGAAGTTAGGCAGGCGAAGGCAGATTACAAGAAATCTTTGGCAAAGGATGCAAAGAAAAACAGCAAAGAGTTCTTTACATATGTAAACTCTAGAAGGAAGGGGATGAATCACATGTGTCCACTTGATATCGATAGTTCAACTGTTGATGATCCTGCTCAAGTAGCTAACAAACTTAATGAATATTTTGCATCGACATTCACACATGAGGAGTTATTCAGCGAGGGAAATGCCAGAGGTGTATTCAATTCTGGCAGTAAGCTAGATAATCTTGTAATAACTGAGAGTAAAGTGGAGGAGAAATTGTTGAAGATAAACACAAGAGAGGCACCTAGAGTGGATGGAATCTATTTAGTTATATTAAAGGAGGCGGCAAATGTAGTAAGCAAACCCTTAGCCATAATTATGAGAGGTTCCCTGGACTCAGGGGAGGTACCCATGGACTTTAGATGTGCAAATGTAACCCCAATCTACAAAGGAGGATCAAAGGAAGACACAGGTAATTACAGACCTGTTAGTTTAATTTCTGTTCCAGGGAAATTAATGGAGACACTGGTTAAAGAAGCATTGCAGGATCATCTAGACAAGACTTCAGTTATAGCTCGGACACAGCATGGGTTTGTTAAGGGGAAGTCTTGTCTGACTAATTTGATTGGATACTATGATGTAGTCACAAAGGAACTGGATGCAAAGAATAACTTTGATATCATATGTTTGGATCTTAGAAAAGCCTTTGATACTGTTGCACATGGAAGACTGCTGCACAAATTGGAGCAGTGTGTCATTGGAGGCAAATTGCTGCTATGGATAAAGGGATGGTTGCGTGGGAGAAGACAGAGTGTGGTAATCAATGGACACTGCTCTTCATGGACTAATGTTATTAGTGGAGTCCCTCAGGGTTCAGTGTTGGGTCCATTGTTGTTTTCTGTACTTATAAAAGCTATTGATGATGGTATATCAGGCTTAATGTCCAAGTTTGCACACGATACGAAGGTTGGCAGGGTTGTTAATGGCACTACTGACACTACACTGCTGCAACAGGATCTTGAAAAGTTGAGCAGATGGGCTAAGAGGTGGCAAATGAAGTTTAACATTGATAAATGTTAAGTACTACATATGGGAAGCATTAATCCCAGAGTAACGTATCAACTCTGTGGTACCACACTAACAGTGGTAGAGAATGAAAAGGACCTGGGGGTAATTGTGCAGGTAGATATGAAATTTTCTAAGCAGTGCAGATGGTCTGCAAGAGTAGCTCATGGTGTCGTGTCAATGATATATAGGAATTTTTCTAGCAGGGATAAGGAGGTGATTATCCCCGTGCACTGTATACGTACACGGGGTACTTGAGTACTGTATACAGGTCTGGAGGCCTTATTTTAAGAAGGATGTAGAGCTGTTGGAACGAGTACAGAGAAGATTAGTGAACGGAACAAAGGGTTGCTCTTACGAAGAAAGGCTTAAGGTTTGCAAATTACAGTGTCTGGTGACTAGGCACCTGCGAGGTGATCTGATTGAGGTGTATAAAGCCTTGAATGGTTTTAGCCTGCTCAATGCGGATGGGATTCTTCCTCTTGCTCAGAATAATCGCCTGAGAGGGCATAAATTCAAATGGAGGAAAGACGGTTGTAGGATAGATGTACGGAAGTTTGCCTTTAGCCAGCGGGTGGTTGATTGCTGGAACAAACTTCCATCTGTCGTTGTAGAAGTTGATAGCTTAAATAGATTCAAGGCAGAACTTGACAAATATTTGGAGCGAGTGGATGGGTGAAATAAGGGTTTTTATTTTTTTTGGCTGATGCTATATAAGCTTGCTTTCTTGCCTCATGTGCCTTTGCTAATGCTAATGGTAATGCTAAAGTCAGTCAGTTTCTTCTGTGGGGAGGAAAGAATGTAGAGGAAATTTAAACCGCGAACCGTCCCACATAAAGTTCCCTTACCAGAAGACATTGAAACTGCCGTCGTGGCTAGCACAGTTGGTAAAATCTCCGTTCTCCCCACACCGAGTGGAAAAGACCAGAGTTCGAGTGCTGTCGATAACGTGAGGAATTTTTATGAGTATTTTTGCAACGTGGCCGAGTTAGACGGTTTTAGGCGAGGGTATCATGGTTTATTCTCCCTGAAACTCTGGTTTTTCGTCCGGCAAACAGAAAATCGACCACAGAATACACGCAATTTACAGACAGAATATACGAAGCAATATGGCCTTAGTTCCTAAAATCCTACAACAACAACAACAGATTAAAGCTGCCATTCCTGTTAGACAGAGAGAATAGCTGCTTTCATCTGCTTATAGTACGTATTTCACTATTAGGATCAAATAATGGTCATCGCGGAACTTGTAGCTCTTGGGCACTCATTAGGCCAATTTGGAAAGGCCTGTGTCTAAAGAAGCTTTCAATTTCTGTTGTGCTTGCGTTTGGGGTATGGCACGTTTTTCCATCCTTCCAGAAATAACCATGTGGTAACTCATCGTTGGTTTTTTGGTTGGCCCTCGTGGGTAGCCCCGTGGATAGCACAGTTTAGAGGATCGCCGTCCTCTCCACACCGGTGGCCGGTGGAAAAGATCTGAGTTCGAGTCCTGTCGATGACGGGAGGAATTTTTATAGTCCTTTTCCACAACGTGGCTGAATTAGTCGGAAGTAGCATGATTTTTTCCCCCGGAAACTGGAGCTTTTCGTCCAGCAAACAGAAAATCGACCTCAGAACACACTCAATTTACAGACAATATACACGGAGCAATATTGCCTTAGTCGCCGATGCTCCTAAAATCCTACTACAACAACAGCACATCTGGTTGATAAACCTTGAACTCATCCTCGAGACATCCTTCCTAATGTTATTGTCATTAACGAAACCCTATGAAAAATAATAAGAAGCCAAGCTGGAAAACTAAAGGTTAAAAAATCTGTCAATATGCGGGGACTCCATGTGTAATATGGCCATATATGGCGTGTGGTCTATGGTCGATATGTCTGGTTTGTTGGACGATAAACCCCAGTTTCCGATGGGAAACCTTGCTGTCCCCGCCTGGGACCGACTGTGTCGGCCAAGGAGTGAAAAAAGCCCATAAAAATTCCTGGCGTCATTGACGGCGGGATTGGAATCCGGACATTTTTCATGCGGTGTGGGCAGCTGTATTTATAACTAGTGTGCTCTCCGCGAAAATTTAGAAACTATGATTTCTCTTCCCTTGAAGTTTTATGTAATCTTCAACTTACCTATTTGTTGGCTCTTGGGGCCAGCCGTGGTCCAGTGGTTTGCGTGTGTGTGGGTAAGAATGATGTTGCCTTTCAATTTCGAACATATACACTACTATAAAAAAAAAATGCACAACCCATTGTGAACTGTGCCGCTGAAAATCCGACTACCGTTAAAAATTAAATATATATGCAGTTTTTATAAACTGTTCTGGCTTAAGTCTTCTGTTGATAAAATTTATTTAATTTATTTTGATTATCTTGTAGAGTCCCATTTTTAGGATTAAAATGATAAATGATTAAACTCTGGACAACTTTTATTTTTAATAACATAAGGAGACATGTATTGAAAAACCTTAATTTAAATTTGAAAATCTCTAAAAGGTATTTTTAAAATGGAGTTAAATAGACCAAAGCTCCAACAATTGAATGTGTAAAGCTTTATTTCATAAATCAAAGCATTAATGCTTTTAATCTCCTTTGATTTATGAAATAAATTAAGGCTTGATGTTTGTGGCCTCCAAGAAATAAAACTACTTAATTAAGAAGCTATGCGGAATCGAATTTTCACTTTGTGGCAGCCAAATACATTATTTACAGTGATTAACTCACTGGAGACCACGAGAGTTTCTCTAATATATCCTTTATTTATAAATGATTTCCATAAAATGTGGCTAGAATATACTCTAGTCCTTGAAAGCCTGATTGCACATTTTTTTGGAAGTAGTCTTTCTACAACTGAGTATGATTGTACTTGCTGCTTTATACAGAATTAGGAATGTTCTGTTTAGCATTTCCACTTAAATGGCTGCAGTCTCCCGAGGACGTTTTCATTATTATTATCATCAGTTTATTCAACAAACACCCCTGTACAGAAGTTATCTTGGAGGACTGCGCATGCATACATCCATTTAAACTTATTAGAGTGTAACATAGGATAATATATCAGCAAATACATAAGATATATAAATATAGAGGAAAAATTACATACATACAGAAATCATACATTCATAGAAAAATTACAAAATTACAAAACATTATACATACATAGAAAAATTACCAAACATTATACAGGGTGATTCACTATCAGTGCGACAAACTTGCAGGAGGTGGAGGTGTAGGGGGCACAAAGACGAATCGGAATCACATAACATTGCAGGGTCCGAAATGCCTTCGTCATGCGGTAGAAGACGTCGAACGGGAGGTCGCGTGAACAGCGATCCCGCTGGAAGTCAACATTTGCGAACCGGTTCCCGAGGCAGTAGGATGGACGAGTATTTAAACGTTGAACTGACCGACATGCACCTGGCGTATGGAGTTGCGGACTGTAACGGGCGCGCCGCTGTGCGCTTGTACCAGGAACGTTTCCCGCACAGGCGTGCTCTTCATCATACGATTTTCGCACGTGTGCACAGAAGGTTACGCGAGACTGATTGTTTCACGAGAGGTACCATGAATCGAGAGCGAACGACGAGGACGCCAGACAATGAGGAGAATGTCCTACGTCTTGCAGAAGGCAATCCGAGTACGAGTACTCGAGCGATAGGCCAACGATTGGGTATTTCCCAATCCACTGTATGGAGGATACTGTCAACAAACCAAATGAGTTCATACCATCTGCAACGGTCCAATCATTGGAGCCTGCGGATTATCCACTCCGGAGGACTTTTGCTACTTGATTTCTTCAAAAGAAACGGTTCGCAAATGCTGACTTCCAGCGGGATCGCTGTTCACGCGACCTCCCGTTCAACGTCCTCTACCGCATGACGAAGTCATTTCAGACCCTGCAATGCTATGTGATTCCGATTCGTCTTTGTGCCCCCTACACCTCCTGCAAGTTTGTCGCACTGGTAGTGAATCACCCTGTATATGCATAGAAAAATACCGGGAAATTTTTATTCTAGATTATGGATGTATTCTTCAGCCTGGATTGCAACTTGCTAAGTTCTTCGACGGCGATAATTGTTCGTGAACACCTTTCCTTTGATTAAATCCCTCAGTAAAAACACCTGTAGAGCTTAAAATGAAGAGATGTTGTCGGGTTTTAGGATTTTAGGCACATCAGCAACTTAGGCCATATTGCGCCGTATATAATATGTGTGTAAACTGCGTCTGCTCTGTTGTCGATTTGCTGAACGAAAAACCCGAGCATACAGGAGAAAAAACCATTCTGCCCTTTATCGATTCCAACTCGCGTTTCACGTTGTTAAAAAGACCCATATAAATTTCTCGCGTCCTTGACGGGATTCGAACTCAGATCTTTTCCATCTGGTGGGTGAAGTCCGATGATTTTATCAACTGTGCTACCCACGAGAATTGAAGAGTAGACTTGAGCAACCAGTAGGCCTTTCACAATCAGTTTGTCTTCAAAAAAGCTTTCAGTTTCCATCATGTTTCATTTTGACGTATAACCATTCGTCAACTCATTGGTTAACTGGTTGATAGACACAGGTTGATGAGGTGATTGATTATAGTTTGTGAAAGATTAAGTGTTTCCATCAAATTATATGAGTTTCGGTTCACAAATAAATCACAGTTTTGGTTTACAATAAGTAGCTCACCCTGAACCTATTGGCAGATATTTGTCTGAAAATTGTTCTTTTTAATATCGTACTTTGTTTTGTAGATAATTTCTCAAAGGAAAAATCGGTAAAGCAGTCGAAACCATCGCCTACTTCCAGGCTTCATACAAGACAGGCTTTCTTTACTGACTACTTTGATGGATTTCCCTTTATGCCAGAGGCAATAATGGAACCGTAAGTTGATTTTTAAAGTAATTTAAAATACATTAGTAACATACTGTAAAGGGATGCATTAAGATTTATTTTCAGAAATGAAATGACAGTTTAGAAAAAATATTTATACAGCTCTATAAACTGTTTATCCTTCCAATTTGTAGACAGCAAATATTATATTGAATTCTCCTTCTTCCAGTCATATAGTTCCCCTGAGGAGCTGTTGTGGCCACCAACAAATTCCTCCAACTGCATCGATCATGTGCTATACGAGAGACATCGCAAAATATGTATATGTTCACTGATCCCATCCTTCCACCTAGTTGCAGGTCTTCTTTCAACGGCAGTTTTTGGAGTTGGTTTTGTAATGGTCTCTGTAGCATCAGATAATGTGGTGGTATGCCCTTGCCTACTACATGGCCGATTTTGAAAGGGGCCGGCTTTAAGTGGCATATAATATCGAATTATATGCCACTATATGAAGTAGTAGTCGATGCGTAAAGGAACTCTCCCAATTACCTTATTTATCAAGCAAAAATTGAATTACACTGCTCGACAAAATTAACAGAACAAAATGTTTTTCATCAATGCTTTATTGTGAATTGTGTCACCGAAGGAGAAAATTTGATATAATAGGCATCCTGTATGTAAATTCCGAGTATCCAATAGAAATCGATCTACCACCTTACAAAGCTGCACATTATGCAAAATATTCATGCCTATAAAATCACGGATTGAGACCACACCACATCAATTTTTTTGGCTTGTTTGGGACAGTCACATATTATTATCACCCGTAATTGATTGCTTCTACCCATATGTGTATTGTTGAAAATATATATGTATTGTGTGAAAATTGCATGTGTTCTCTGGTCGATTTGCCTGTTTTGCTGGAAGAAAAAGTTTAGTTCTGGGGGGGAAAACCTTGCTATCTACGCCTGAGACCGACTAACTTAGCCATGGAGTGAAAAAAGCCCATTAACGTTCCTCGCGTCATCGACGGGATTTAAACCTTGGCCTTTTCCACCCGGTGTGGGGAAACGGTTTCAGTTGGCGGCCCATTGGGAAAACTTGAAGCCGGGCAGTCGCAGGCGGAGGCGGCACGTTGGCTTAATGTGTTATGCAGTGTCGTGCGTGACACATTAAGCCACTTTATTAGGTACAGGAACCGTTATAAGAAGGGCTGGCTAGGGTCGCCTGAGGACTACATCAACCAGAACAGATAATATACTGTTCTATCTGGTTGAAACAGCAAGACGGAACCTTACGATGTTCTGTGATCAATTCTCTCTTGAGGTTGCAATGGCCATAGGTGAAAACATTTCCAGCCTCACTGTGTTAAGAAGGCTCAATTCCATTGGATTCTACGCGCAAGGAAGCCAGTGGTTTGTATCCCATTAACCCTGAACCGCCGCAAAGCTCGTCGAAACTGGTGCGTGAACATGTGACTTGGAGCCCTGACAGAGGGGTAAATTTCTGTTCTCTGATGAGTCCCGTTTTAGTGTACAAATAGATTCTAGATGTTATTTCATCTGGAAACAACGAGGAATGCGATACCATCCCTCCAACATCAGAAACAGAGACACTTACGGTGGAGGCGGTGATCTCGTGTGGAGCGAAATAATGATCACCGGCTGGACCCCTCTTCATGTTTTTGATAGGGAAATCGTAAATGTGCAGAGGTACCGAGAACAGATCCTCCAACCTTATGTTGGAATTTTTAGAGGTTCGGTTGGCCCAGATTTTCTTTTCACGCACGACAACGCCACTGCACATACGAGTCAAGTGGTGAAAGAATATCGTAAAACTGAAGATATCCAACGATGCCATGGCCTGCACGATTACCACTTAAAGAGTGGCATAATTCTGAGAGGCATAAGTAAAATAAATGAGGACGAAATTTTTTTTTTTCTTTTCACGGTCATAAATATTTCTAAAACTAGCTGCCATAATTTCAAGTTACGGGGGAGATGTTTAGATTGGATTACAGGAAGTTTTATTTTAGCCAGCGAATTGTAAATTACTGGAATAAGTTACCTACATGGGTGGTAAAGGCTGACAGTTTGGGGAAATTCAGAGGTCAGCTGTAAAATTACCTATGGGTGGAGGAAAACGCATAGGTTGTCTATTTTCTTTTCTCTTATTAATTATTATTATTTTTTAAAATTTTCTTCTTCTTATTATTATTATTTTTAAAATTTTCTTCTTCTTATTATTATTTTTAAAATTTTCTTCTTCTTCTTCTTCTTCTTCTTCTTATTATTATTATTATTATTTTATTTTTATTCTTATTTTTTATTTTATTTATTTTTTTTTAATTTAATTTTTTGACTGGTGCAGCATAAGTCATAGGCTTCCTTGCACCATGTGGCCATTACTAATAGTGATACTAAAGTGTGTGGGACGCCTTTGGGTGTCTCATTGCGCGGCGACAGCTAACTCTTCGGTCACTTGGAGAGCTAAAGTGGAAGAATGGGATTTGTTGCTACAGAATCTTATGACACCCTTATGTCGAGCATGGTTCACCGCTATCAGGTCTGTTTAGCCGTTGGAGGGGCTCATACGCTGTACTGATATCATGTGACCATATTTTAGAGCATCTTGTATCGACTTCTGTAATGTGACCTTTTTCGTAATTCTTATACAACCCCTATAAATGTCCCTTATACCTGTCCGAAGTTTCTTGCTGTCTCCTCCTTTCATCGTTATTCTTTAGTTTGGCATTATGGTGACATGTGGTCACCATCATGCCAAATTTTGTCCACTTCATCGCAAGCTGCACGAGTTAAAGCACGTTTTGTAAGTGTTCTGTTAATTTTTGTCGAGCAGTGCATATCAATAACTGCATAAATGAGATAAAAATAAAGGTTGTGATATATATAAATATATCTATGTTAAATATAAATGTACTGGTGTGCAAAAAAGTTCTTTCAGATATGCAAAGCTACTATCATAAAAAAATACACTAAACCACCTTTGTAATGCAAAGTGCCAAATTTTTCATAGAAGTATTTGTGAAAATGAAGTTCCAAGGAATATCTTTAGTTGATTCGCTTTTATAGTGTTTTCTCAGAGAAATATTGCAGAGTCTGAGTACGTTATACAAGAACATGGATGTGAGGATCAATCAAATGAGAATATTAGACTCACGAACTAAATAAATTGTAGTTAATTGAATTTAAGGATAAAGTTAAAATGCTTTTCATCCAACACACTAAGTTAAAAAAACTTTTTTTCAGACCACGTGTTAAAACTCCCGTGGATTCGCATCTTCAGGCCAAAGAGGGAATAACAGCTGTATGAAATACAATTAGAATAAATTCGTACTATTAAACTATAATATGTTATTAAATTTAATTGGCATAAATTGTTAAGAAAACCAATTTATATAAGTGACTGTGAGCTAGGATTTTACTAAAGGAAGTGGTCGTTTCACTACGCACGTTAAAGTTAAAATAGCTGTCACAGAATATCTTTTTTGAAAGAATTTTTTGAAGCCGAAAGAATTTTTTGAAGAAGGTATTCGTTCTTCAAAAATTTCATTCAAAAAATATAAAAAATTCCTTAACAAATATAGACCAGTTATTGGATTACCCAATCTGTAAAGTAAAATAAATAATAAATAAACATATAATTTTGCCAATAGTAATAACTAGACTCGGGTAGTAATTACATGCATAAAACCTATTTTTCTTTCTTTTTTTTTTTTTTCATAGCCTTCAGAGAACCATGGACTTTGCCTTCAACCTAAACCCCGTTTTTGGAATGGGTGGTAGGCCACCTGCAGTTGCGTCTGCAGTGTCTCTTTTAAGGAATGTAATGGACCTCATCCACAATGGCCTGCCCATAAGAGTACCGGTGGTTAGAAAGGTAAGTTAGTTATTTTATTTAAATAAATACACTGAGGGGGGCACTTTATTAGGTACAACTACCCTTTTCATGAAATGGAGCACTCCTTCACGGTTTCGTATCATGTGATTTAAAACAGGGAGATACATAAGGATTTGTGTGTGCTATGTCTCTCTGTCCAGACGGATCCCACAAATCCGCCGTGTTGCCACTAAGAAGAAACTATTTATCCAAGCAATTTGGGGTGTTTTGTAATGTGTCTTATATTAGTGTTGTTTTGATTGTGTTGTATGACTGGCCATTTAGCAATCAGAGAGCAAGCGATCACTTGGATGGTTGCTGCTGCCTGGTTCCCATCCCTAGCCGTGTGGAGGCGGACCAGGCGTGCCTTATCTGACATAACTGCTCGCTAGTAGGCATTAGCCAGAAGGTTAACAAGCCCTTGAAAATATTGTTGAAAGGAGTAAGAAATATTTTGAGTACGCTGCTCACGTGTAGCACAGCGGGCTATAATCACCGTCCCCCCATATTGCGTGAAAAAGGTCTAAGTTCGAATTCAGTCAATGAAGTGAAGAATTTTTGGGCTTTTTTCAACGTGACTAAGTTAGTTAGTCTCAGGCGAGGGCTTTGTCGTTTTTTCTTCGGGAAATTCAGGTTGTTTTGGCGCTTAAAACATGACATGCCTTATTTAATCTAGGGTAGGAGTATGTTGAATGTAAAGGTGATAGAACAGCGGAGAAGAGATGAAGCAACCTTAGAAGACAGGAGGGTGAAATCGATGAACATAGGTTAGAGAGCAGATGTGGGAAAGCTAGGGTAGCGCGCGGTGGAGTAAAATTAAAGGATAAGTAAGTAAGAGAAATGCATGTTTCTCAAGGTTAGATCCTGTCTGTTTTTCAAGTGGGAACTCCCTGGATGATAATATATGTGATTTACAGCAACACAATTAATATAATAAAGCACAGTATTTGTATCAATTTACTCAGGCTCCTAGAGGGGTGATCGCCCCTTGCTGGATCCGCCAGTGAAGCTACCCTTCTTTCGTGTACTTCCCTCTAGACAAGGGAGGTATAGGAAAGAAGAGAGACTAATGGTAAGTTAGCTGACCGTCATGAGCAGAGGTGGTTTATTGCGCCGTTGTGTCCGACGTCAAAGAAAATACGACTTTCAGTCAGGCCAGAAGTCAGCTTTGTATACCTTAAAGAGGAAGTTGAAGAAATTATACACAGGCAAATGCCTCTGTTAGCAGACGAATATGGCCCAACCCAAAATTGGAGTCAACCAAGGAATCCCACACTGTGGATGCTACTGCCAACCAAGTACCAGAAATATCCGGAGGAAGAAGGCTGCCGTCTCCAGCAAAATATTTTCCGCACCAGAACGACGGCAAGGGTCCGTTAATGAGGTGGATCCTTCCTCATTAGGCATGGATCGCAGAGTTTTCCACCGTAGAACGAGGAGGTCAATGTCAATGAGGTTGAAGCAATGCTTTGGAAAGTGAGGAGGCTGACAAGGCTTGTTCAGGATAACAGAAAGGTTACAGTCAAAATCGAATTACTACCAAGTAGAACGATGATAAACAAAGAGGCAGTTCCTAACGCACAACTCGTCGGACCCTGTCACGGATAAGGTATCGCGCTGACGACCGAACTCGGTTCTTCTTCTGTCGGAAAAAAAACAAAAAGGTACAAATACAAAACTCAAATTATTATATTAGGACCACTCATTCCTTCTAATATATATACATATATGTATTTTGTCTGTAAATTGCGTGTTTTCTCTGGTCGGTTTTCTGTTTTGCTGGACGAAAAAAACCCAATTTCTTGGGGGGGGGGACCTTGCTATCTACGCCTGACCAATAACTCAGCCGCAGAGTGAAAAAAGCCCATTAAAGTTCCCCGCGTCATCGACGGGATTCGAACCGGGCCTTTTCCACCCGATGTGGGGAGGATAGTGACAATACCACTGTGCTAACCGCGCAGACTGGTACTGATACAGTAGGCCCAGGACTACCGAAGAAACGTTGCCTGGTCTGACGAATCTCGTTTCTTGCTTTTTCACGCTGGTGGAAAAGCTAGAACAACACTGCTAAGACTGCATAAGTCCATCCTGCCATGTGTCAACAATTGCGGACTGTTTTCTTTTTTCTTTTTTTTTTTTTTTTTTATAAAACTTCCAAACACGAGAGCTATTAGAACCTATAGTACTTAGTACCGTGCCTGGGTTGGAGAATGAGAAGACGAAAGAAGATATTTGTTGACATAAGACTTGAACTTCTGTAGACTAATTTTCAGGAAATACGTATGAAGGAAGGTTGTTCCAGAAAACGGCAGATGAATGAATAAACGAGGAAGATGAAAAGTTGATTCTGTGACTTTGAAGTTGGACAGTAAATGGATGTTGGCTGGTGGCGGCACGTGTTTGGACTGTTTTGAAAGAGAGAGCGGGAATTATAGAAGTCAATTCAGAAGAAAGTGCCCATGGAAGTATCTGTAGAGACAGTACGTAGATGCAGCAGAAACAATACGGCTATGAGACAGAGTGGAGAGACTCTGTTAGAGAGGAGTCATTAATTGACCTAACTGCCCTCTTCTGAATGGAATCTAGAAGCCTGAGAGAGGTTTTGGGGGCACCGCCCCAGATGTGGGAACAATATTTCATTTTAGGGTGGATTTGTACAGAGTGAACAGCTGTTTGGAAGAAAAGAAACGCCGAGAGCGAAAGAGAAAACCAAGTTTTTTAGATGCAGAGGAAGCAATATTTGTAAAGTGCTTGTGCCAAGAGAGATTAGAAGTGAGGGTAATCCCCAAAAAAGATATTGAATTTTGCCTAGAAATCGGAGTGTCACCAAAGATAAGCATAGGAGCAGAAGAATCCTTTTTGCGAGATATAAAACAAGACTGAATTTTAGAAAGATTGAAATTAACTAAGTTGTCTTTGCCCCACTGGAGAATTACCTGAAGATCGGCATTTAAGGACTTACCTGAAATTACCTGAAAATGGCATTTTGAGAAACAAAATTTCTCAAAATGGAAAGTGGAATGCAATGTGCTATCATCGGCAAAACTATGGATATACTTTTTCATTGAATTTGTCCATAAATGGACAAATTCAATGGAAAAGCCAGAATATCACCAGTGGATCATTGATCAGACGGAAGGTTTCTAGGTAGTTTAAGTGTTGGCGGTTAATTGAATTCTCCATTACTTTAGAAAGAGTAGAAGTAATTGGAAAGGGACGATAATTGGATGGGAGGGATTTGTCACCCTTTTTAGGAATTGGCTGGATATGAACAAATTTCCAAGCAGAAGGAAAAACACCTTTGGAATAAGAAAGTGAAAAAAGGCGGCAAAGAACAGGAGTAAGTTAAGGAGCAGAGGTTTTGAGAACAAGTGGAGAAATACCATCAGGACCTGGAGCTTTCTTAGCATCGAGATTCGTCAAAATCCTTTTGAGTGAAGACCACAGGAGGCATTGAATGGAGCATGTTGGGAATGGTGGGAAGTGTTTTACCAAGATCATTAATACATGAGTTGGAAAAAAAATGGGATGTTAGCAGGTCAGCTTTATTCTTGGCTGAAGTGACAACAGAACCATCTGGTTTTGACAGAGGTGGGAGCAGAGATGGGCAAAAGTTGCGGCCAATAGCTTTGGCAAGAGACCAGAATGCTCGACAACCATTAGTTCAAGAAGCAAGTTTTCTACTCTTAGCCTGTTCAAAATCTAGTTTTGACTGATTAATGATTGCTTTACAATTGTTGCGAGCTTTGGCAGAAAATGAAACTGAAGAATTGGAAACAAGCCAATTACGACATGCAACATTCTTCTCTTGAACAGCCTTAGCACATTTATTGGAAAACCAAAGTTTAGATAAAGGACGAGATTTTAAAGTGAAGTTTGGAATAAAGGATTCCATTCCTACAAGAATAATTTCACTGACACGATCAGAGCAAACGTTGACATCAGAAGTTTTGAAACAGTAGTCCGACCAAAGAAAAGAAGAAAAGAAATCTCGCAGGTCGTCCCATTTTGCATTCTTGTTATGCCAAACAATACGAGTTTGGGAATAGCCATGGGATAAAGGCTCCATTGGAGAAGAGGCAATCACCAAGTTGTTATCTGAGGTACCTAAAGGACCACTCACTTCGACCGTGTACTTAGAAGGGTTGTTTGTGAGAAAAAGATCAATTATGATATGTTTTATAAAAGTGGTGTTCCTCAAGATTCAGTTCTTTCTCCCACTCTTTTCCTCTTGTATATTAAAGACGGTTTCCACTGAATATGACCTTCTGTTCAGTGGAAACCGTCTTCATAACTTTGCTCATGATAGCACATTGTATTCCACCTTCCAGTTTGAGAAATCTTGTCCTGCACAAACAGCTTCAACTTCTCGAACATTCTTTACCAATTCCTTAAATGCTGATCTTCAGGTGCTTCCCCCCCCTTAGAGAAAAGATAACTTAGTTAATTCCAATCCGTCTGAAACTCAGTACTGTGTTATATCTCGCCAAAAGGATTCTTTTGTTCTTATGCTTATCTTCGACGACACTGAAATTTCTAGACAAGATCACATATCTCTATTAGGGATTACCTTGACTTCTAATCTTGTTTTGCACAAGAACGTCTCTAATATTACTTCCTCTGCATTTAAAAACTGGGTTTTCTCTTTCGCTCTCCACGGTACTTTTCTTCCAAACAGCTGTTCATTCTGTGCAAATCGCATATTCATCCTACTATGGAATATTTTTCTCACATCTGGGGCGGTGCTCCCATAACCTCTCTCGCAGGCTTCTAGACTCCACTAAAAAGAGAGCATTTAGGTTAATGACCCATCTCTCTAACAGAGTCTCTCCACTCTGTCTCTTAGACGTTCTGTTTCTGCTGCATGCCTTTTCTATAAATACTTCCATAGGTACTGTTCTTCTAAATTGGCTTCTAGAATTCTCTCTCTGTTTCTTCCAAACCAGTCCGAACCCAACCGCATCCAATCAATATTTTTTTATTGTCCAACTTCAAATTGACAGAACCAACTTTTCTTTTTCCTAATTTATTCCTTTAACTTCCGTTTTTGGCAACCTCCTTTTATACGTATTACCTGAAAATTACAGTCTATAGAAATTCAAGTCTAATGTCAACAAGTATCCTTTCATCTTCTCAACCTGCGATCGATGCACGATACTAAGTACAATAGGTTCGATTTTCTGTTTGGTGGACGAAAAAGCCGAGTTTCCGGGAGAAAAGCCATGCTACCCTCGCCTGAAACCGACTAACTCAGCCACGTTGTGAAAAAAGCCCATAAAAATTCTTCCCGTCATCGACGGGACTCGAACTCATCTTTTTCACTCGGTGTAGGGAGGACAGCGATCCTACTATGCTATCCACGAGGATTTGCATGCTCGTATAGATTCAAAGAATAAAAAATAAAAAAATGAAAAAAAAGTAGTTACAAAAAAAAGTAGATCGAAAGACAGGACTGGGCAGATTTTTATGTAATAAGGTTCTCCTTCCTTTTTTGTTTTTCTGACATCCACAGTATGCTCATTTTATTTTCACTTATCTTTTAAGTGAATTCTAATCTTTTAAGGATTCTAATTCTTGACCATAAAAAACGTGTTCAAATTTTTTAACTGATACAAGTACTTCGTCAAGTTCAGAAACTGAACATTCAGGTTTCTTTTGGTATTAGGGGCAAATACACCAACAGGTACAGTAAATAAGTGACTATGGGCGATCTGAAGTATTTTCGTATATCTTACTGGAACATGCTAAATGTGTGTGGTAGGGTAGCTGGGTAGCTGTCCACGTGCCTTTGGAGAAATGTGGTATAAAACCAGCCGTGTTTCATACTCAGGCATGGCCAAACGAAACTCCCTATCAAATTTTAGTTCTTGTGCCAAAGTATTTTTAGAGAAACTCGAAATATCTTCGCCGGGTAAGGAGACTTCTCATTAAAAGTGCTTTGTTAAATACAGATTTCAGCTTAAATAATAAAAATCCAATAGCTGGATTATTGGAATGTTTTCTGTAAAGTTTTCTTTCCAGCCTGTTTCAATAAACGAGCACTTTTTGCTTTTAAAATTTATGTGGAGTGCAATGTTGTTTAATATTTTATAACGAGTAGAATCGGTCAATTCCAACGTGTCTTTCTCCCAAGAAATTAAAAATCCGATTTGTTTCTGATTTGTTGCAATTACAATACGATCTTACAACTGAAACCTAATAAGGTATTCTGTGACGTCACATTTTCTTATCATTAAAAAAAAAAACATTTTTGGCTTAAAGGTTATTTGATGAACAGTTGATGATGAAAGACCATTCTGCACTTTTAAGATATTTTTTACACTCAAATAAAAAAAAAATTAGTCTTTTATTTTCTTATATTTTTGAGTTTTCAGTTTCATTTTCAGTTTCAATTGTGACGCCATTTATCTTTGTCGCTCCTCAAAGTCAAAATTTTACATCCCTACCCTTATGCGTGATCTAAAATCTAACTGTGGACCCTTTTAGTTTTTATAATAAATAACTAGGGGTTTTCGCCCCCTGCTCGCTTCTTTTGATAAAGTAAAATAAAATACAGAAGCTTTCGACACTGTGTGTGTCTCTTTGCTTTAAATACTTTACATATGGAAATCAAACAAATCAAACATGGTACCTCGTGGTCATGTTAGATAAGCATAGCGCGTGACCACGCTTAAACAGAAGCTTGTTTTACTATGGTAAAACAAGCTTCTGTTACGTATTACACGTAACCGCATCTCTCTCTTTTTTCTCCCATTGGCTGAATAAATATCACTAGGAGGAAAATTATTTTATTATATAGAAAGATATGTCTACTACTTATATTGTTATTGCATTTCAACAGCTTGGAGAAGTGCTGCATGATGTACGGAGTTCTGGAATGATGACTAGTGGTATCCAAAGAATGATTACTAATATATTCAGGACAGCAAATAACCGTGTCAGATCACTCTTTAGGCAATTTGGTATTGGTAAGTTCATTTCTGCAGTTATATAAGCTATGGTTTGTATAAGTGTATATAATTACATTATTCATGCGCAGTTATATAAGTTGACTTTTGCAATAAAATGAAATAAGTTTTATAAGCTAAATGGCAATTTAAACGTAAAAACGTTATGTGGTCTATGAATGTCCTCTTGCGCATACTAGATCACTGTTTCAACTTTGATAGAAATTTCTTATCTGTCGTTTCTAAACCTCTGAAAAAACGTGTGCTCGATAATATCAAACAGGCACATTCACCAATAGTTGAAATCTCGCGAGAAGTACCATGATACCAATCTCGCGAGAAGTACCAGATGCTTTGTTGTGGTTTCTTCACATTTATACTGCAGCATTGGCCCTTTATAGAGGCTCATCTGAACTTAATACGCTCGGAGGATATTTTTTCTGCTGAAAATCATGAAGTCCTAATCGCAATGAAAAATTTGAAAAAGCCTTCTTTATTCTATTGGACTCAGCAATAGAAATGAGAAATGTGCGCAGATGACTTTCACGAAGAAGGTATATAAAGCGATATACAGGTGGAAGTTCAAGGATCCACAATTGCTAAAGTCGCCAAAAACCAAGGGCCAGATTTGGCAAGACAGGAATCTTACTTTTGAGCCCCTCTTCAACGATGTGGGAACAAAATTTTTCGCCTTGATCTTTACCGCTCTGAGGTATGGTTGTAACCGTGATATAAAACGGGCACATGTACCAACAGCTGGCCATTTTACTAATAAGCATCTGAGATAAGGATACTCTTGTAAATTACCAAGTGCATTCACCGTCATTTTATAGATAACCAAGTGCATTAATCTGGTTATACACTATGCATCAGTGATTTATTTGTTGGTGTCACCTTTCTCATCAGAACGTATTCTGGGATGCAGGTGCTGGCTTATGAGGTTGATCAACAAGATGGCACATAATCTTTTCACAATTCTGCGAATATAAAACCGTGGAGTTTCATAATAATATCATCCAATATTAAAATTTTGTGCCAAATCCTATCTGCAAAAATAGGCGTGCCTTCCATTTCTTTTGTCATCTCTTTTGATTCGAGGAGGATCTTCAAACTAGGTCCCATTATATAATGTACTTAGAATAACGGCCTCTGTAGCCGAGTGGTCAGGAGAGGGAGTGCAGTAGCACACGCTCTTTGAGTAGACCGGGGCTCAAGCTCCTGACTGCTAAATACGGTCGATCTGCCAACTCGCACTGGACCAGCGTGGCCGATTATGGTCCATTTCCCTCAGCATGAATTGTTGAGGAGGCTTCCATCCTGCAGTGAGTTGATAATGGCTTCAATTTACATTTTTTTATACTTAGAAGCAAATTGTGGAATGTTCAGGGTTTCAAGTATATGTTCCCTCATAACGTTTCGCATCTTTGTGATGCGAAACCTGCAGATTACTTTCTCTGACGCTATTCTATTCAGAATTCGAACTTTGAAGGAGGCCTTCGTGTTTCTGCAAATATAAAAGGCGAGCCCTACCTACTGGTAGAGTTCAGATGGACTTAATATAGTTAGGGAAGAGCTCAGGCTATATAAGGAATCAGACTATAATAATAACCTTAATCAGATGGACTTATTAAATCAACGTGGTCAACCTTTTAAAAAGGTCATTGTTATCAGTTATGTATATAATTTTATTAATAAATATTGTTCTCTTGTTATTACTTACATTCTGTAACTCTACTGTGAATGCATGTAATATGAATTTCATTTTATTTTCTTCGTTTGCACTCTACTGGCTGAAAGCTTAGAAAACTGCAGCCATAGCACGAAGTGTCATCAAAACAAGAGGATAATAAAGTCATAGAACAACATACCCAAGACACTGCATGATAATGGTCGACCGGAGTTTAAACAGAAAATTTATTCATATATTGTGCTGCTTTTTTGCAGTTTGTAGGCCTCATCATTTCTTAACCCTTATGTATATCGTGGTACGTGCTGCTATAGACACGTTTGCTTTTCTCTTGATAATATTTTCAAGTTTTCCGCTACCTCCTTTTTGCTATCTTAATGTTTTTTTCAATCCAGTTTGTTATACTAATCAGGGTCGTCAAGAGCTAGTAAAATTGCCCATTCGGGCCGCCTTTTCCTTTCAGGTCCTCTTCTTTATAACGTGGCAGTGTTTCTGGCCCGAGGCAGCTGACACGCTCTGCTCTTCTTCATATCCCTGATGCTGTTACTTTTTCTGATCATATTGCTTTAGGCTTATAAATCCATTCAAATTGATATATATCTCTCTCTCTCTGCTATTATAATTTCCTAATGGACTCGATCCAAAATCTTAGCGAATTTTATACGCCGCCATACTAGAGTTTAAGTCTGGAAAAACTTCACCAGTTTCACGTTTTCGTTCCAGAAAAATTTCATAACAACGAGCTGCGCAACAGAGCTTGGCATTTTTGGTTCTTGGACCTAGAACATTTACAAACGATGAGGAAGGACATCGATCGTAGCTACTGCACTACTGTGAGGGCTATTTAAGTTTAAAGTTACGTTATTTAATTATTAGGATTATTTTGGCGTAACTATCAATTTGTGCTTGTATACCAATAAAATAATTAAATATTGCAAATTGTTGTTATAGTAGCATTTTAGTCTCATCAGCTACTTGGACCAAATTGGGCCATATGTAATATGTCTGTAAATTGCGACTGTTCTGAGTTTGATTTGCTATTTCCTGGACGAAAAACCGACCTGAGTTTCCAGGATAAAAAAAGGTAAAACTATGCTACCTGAGAACTTTGCTAACTTAGTCACCTTGTGAAAAAGATCCATAAAAATTCCTGGTGTCATTGACGGGATTCAAACTTGGGTCTTTTCCAGTCGGTGTGGGGTTGACGGGCGATTCTATTAAACTGTGCTGAAAAGATATTTTCAATAGCATTATGCATATTGCTTTTGGCATGCACTTTCGTACAAATAACTTCACTATTTATTTTAAATAGGATCAGGCTTTCCATTCAGAGGATTTGCAGATCAGTATTCAGAAGATAGTTTCCTAGATGATTTTCCAATGGTAGGTGGAGGCGTCTATATTGGAGATGGAGCACCCTGGGGTATGATAACAACTTTTGATACCAGAGGAAGGTAAACAGTGAAATCCTTTTTTCGCTCATTCTAATAAATTATCTGCTTAAAATGTTAATAAACACTGCGACAACACTTAAGGTAGTTTAATGAATTATTTGTACTTCATCTTTCTAATTTGAATACTTTAAAATTACTACCAGATGGCAGTATTATTAAAAATTGCTATTTCGATATTAGTTATCTGTTTGGGATGTGCTAAAGATAACCTTAAAATATACTTGAAAACTAAATAAGAAGGCTCAAGTGGAAAAGATGGGCGCAGCCGGATATTTCAAAGCAATAGTTAATAACAAACAAATAAAATCCACAAGCTTTACTTCGTTTGATTTTCGATCACACTGGATAGAAAAATTTTAAACTTTTGATTTTTTCCTCCGAATATATTGGTACATCTCATTGATTTTGACGAGCTGAATCCAATTTGAAGTTAGACATTGCTTAGCAGCCTCAGATTGGAAATTTTAATGCAATTTATACAATTATTACAATAAACTTCCTAAAAATATAATTAATTAATTTTTTGTTTGCTTTTTCTTTTGTAATTATCAGGAGCTTCTCTGATCAATGCCGCACAATAGTCTGCTAGTATATTGGGCTTCCACCTTCTTGGTAACGTTTTTCCATGGCAGAAATATCTTAATGAAAATGTTCACTGTGTTCATCACTAAAGTATCAAAGGTTATTGAGAAAAAGTCGAAATGGGAAGGGAGGAAGTGTATTTCTGAATACATATTGCAATCAAGATTTTGGTAATAAATTCTCAGCCATGATTTTATAGTTATCTGCTCTGTTTCTGTCCAAAAATGTTCACAAACTTTCTTGAAGGAATTCCAAAGCATTTAATACTTTTCGAAATGTTCGTCTTTCAGTAACTTTCTGATATGAGGACACGACTACGCTTTCTTTGATTTTGAAATCGCTAATGCTTGGAAATTTTAGTTTTAAATATTGAAAGCCATCTCCGTTGCTGTCCTTGGCTTTTACGAAATTCTTCATTAGATCTAACTTGAGGTGAAGCTGTGGTAAAAGTGTTTGTTCGATCAACTAGTGGCTTATAGTTGACATTTTCATAATTAAGGTTTCTTTTTTTTTTATTTTGGCTCGACTCTCCGACCAGCACAAAATAAGCAACATTATTTTACACAGCCCGATTGTACACCTAAAAGGATTCTGATAACTTTGAAATCTCCGCAAATGTGCTACTTGTATACATCGTATTGTGCTTTTCCTAAGAGGTTACATGAACAATTGGTATAGATGGATGTATATTTACACTGTTGTAGCACAAGTTTTAGACTTAATTTAAAAGATTCGATGAAATGCCTCCAATTTTCTTGTTTATGTTCTCCTCCAAGGTCATCAAGCAGTCCATCAGCAGCAGCAACAGGCAAAGTGAATTCCATAGCAAAATATGGCGAAAACTCTTATTGTTGTTTACGAAATAGAGATAGGGTTGTATCTTTTTGCAGTAAATTCTATTCCTTCAACGTAAATTTCAAAAGCTCTGCCCGTACCTAAGATGGATTTAAATTGCACACTGTTTAATTCACTTTGAGTTGTAAAATTGGGTTTGTTTGTGTCTGGGTATTCATATTCTAATCCAAGATTGGTACGGACTGTTTCCATACGGTCATCTGTGTCTCTTCTGATGACCAGATTTTTAGAGGAACATGTAGTCTTCACTGTGACTAACTGGTCTAATGGCTGATAGGACAGCCGGATATTCAATTTTTTCCCCGTATTTCCCTTTGTCTTTCAGTTTGAGATATACAAAAACAGCAGTTTTTGATATGATTGGTTGACTACCTCCACGCCATGAGAACAGCGAATGGCATTTATTTTTATTTCTTTTTTTAACCAGCTTCTCACAAGCGAAGCACAGTTAGTACATATATGAGGAGCCCACTTCTTGTCCATCCAGGCGATCAGGATGAGAAGGACAATTTGTTGCCAAAATAAAGTCATAAGCTTTCTGTAATAGGGTGTTATCGACTGGCTGTGAGATTTAATCATGTCATCACCGGACACAACCAAAGCTGTCGATTGTTGATGGATTAACACACTGACAACATTGTAAAAGTACTTACCCGTGATGCCAAAAACTATAAAATGAGCACCGGTTCGACCGATTCACCTATCTGGGAGGTTTGCTTTATGTGTCCCTCTGACATGCAAGTCACGAGGAAGTAGAATAATTTAGAACCTGTCGGAAACTGACCACCGCGAAAAGATATAGTAAACTCTTGAAGCCAGTACTTTCCAGTCAGCAGCCCAACTAATATGAACAGATGGCCCAAGGTGAAATCGAAAATACGAAATATCTTGGAAATTGAGGATGCTAGACAAAAACCACTGCGCATTCGAAATTAGTCTTAAAAACAGACATACACACCCACACCAAGTTCATCATATTTCTATTGAATACATTTTTAATTATCGTTCAATATCATAGGACTCATTCTGCTCCCACGGCACTAAAGCTTGGGTTTATTCTAGTTGGTGATAAATATTTCAGTTGTAGGGATTAAATGCACACATAATAGGTTTTATATATTTGAATGGAAGTTTTATTTCCATACACAGCTTGGCTGTTCACTTAAAAACTGTCATATTAGGGTTACCTGAAATCGATGTCATCTGCCTATGTGTATTATGTCCATAAAATCTGCGTGTTCTCTGGCCGATTTGCATGTTTTGCTGGACGAAAAACTCTTTCCTTGCTATCCACGCCTGAGACCAACTAACTCAGTCACGCAGTCAAAAAAGCCCATAAAAGTTCCTCGTGTTATTGATGGGATTCCAACCCGCGCCTTTTTGACCCAGTGCTGAAAGATGGTAATTATAACCACTGTGCTACTCGCTCAGACTGGCTGTTCACTTAAGCAAAATACATTATTCCCAGTTTGGCACTACGCGGTATCACAGTGGTATTGTCACCGTCCTCCCCACACTGGGTGGAAAAGGCCTGGGTTCGAATCTTGTCGATGACGGAATTTTTAATGGATTTTTTCACTTCGTGACTCAGAGTTAGTCAGTCTCAGGTGTAATTAGCAAGGTTTTTCCCGCAGAAACTGAGGGTTTTACGTTCGGCAAAACAGGCAAATCGACTAGAGAACACACGCAATTTAGAGACACAAATACGGGTTTATGTAATCAGTTACGGTTAACCCTAATATAATAATTTGATTTATTCCCAGTTCGGCATATGTTTGCTAGTAGAAGGCCACCCACCAGCTGATGAGAATCAAGTAGCTGCGAAACAGCTGTCCTGGCGCGTGTCTCAGATTTTTAACTGTATAGCAGATTCACTTGTTTAGGTGATGCTATATACAATTTAAACAGATATTAGCAACTTAAAGAGAACCGTGGATAATTGTTTTTGTCCCTAAGTTGAACTTGAGCCCAAGCTTTGATTATTACTTGGCGTCGGTTTTCAGAGGGAGTAGAATAATGCCCATGATCGAAAATTGAAAGCAGTAAAGCGTATGAATTTTATTCGATTTTAAATAATGAAGCCTGCTTGCTATTTCATTCAGCGTACTGATTAACTGAATCTGTTTCAATCTTGTGTAACGATGGCCGATCCAAATAAAATTATCTCCTTACGTGTAAACATATTAGTTCGAAAACAGTGAGATTTAGAATTTCAATGGCCGTTAACTGGTTATATGATTGTAAGTTGAAATAAAAATACTCACCCCCTCAGGATACTCAATGAACCCTCAAGACCGGTCTCAGCACTCTTAATTGTATTGTACTATTGAAATTTAGTGATGTATTATAAAGGAAAAAACTTCCTTCGAGATAAAAATTGGATGGTTTAATTATATGAACAACTTGGTATTTAAATATAAGAAATTAATTATGGACCGCCCTGTAGTACTGATGGTCAACCCTAAACGGCTTTCGCAAAGTTTATAGCAGTAATTTCTGACAATGGGGAATTAGGATAATGGGAGAGGAGCAAATAGATATTTATATATCTATGCAAATATCTCAACTGATATATAATCAATCACAGAATGAGTAATGTGCTAGTGGATTTTCATTCCTTGCTGTCTGCTTTTGGTTCAGATGGTGAGTGGCCTGTTACTTTTACATGTGTCACAAGTTTGAGGCTAAACTTTGGCGATGATGCGCAGCTCATGTGTGGAAAGAGGCAATGCACAGCCAAATGAACTTTTCCTCAACAATTTTTCTGAAAAGGAATACTGCAAATGGTGTTGTGAAAATGGTTGGTTCAACTGAAAGTTAGGAGTTACATTTTAATGGTCGTGAATCATTTAATGTAGAGCAATTTACAGGAACTCAAGCTTACAGTTGGATGTTTGGCCCTTTAAAGTTTGTTTCTAGATTTAAATTTACATTCCAATAAATATAAAATTCATCCTAACGTTACACTATAGCGAAATTCGTGACTAACGATGTAAAGAAATCATTTTATTGTTCTAGAGAACCACCAGAACAGCTTGACTGAAAGCAAGGTGTACCTGATATCGATATGTTCTGAGATAGGGGAATTAACATGGAATATTAGATAAAATACTATATAGGAAGAGAATTGTAAAAATTGAGGTTCCATGACACTGATAATCTTAAATAAATTATCGTTAAATAATATTTAAAATAATTTAAATATTGATAATGTTAAATATTTCAAAGGCCCAAATCACAGCAATGGTACAAGGAACTTTTATGGGCTTTTCTCTCTCCCTGTCTCAGTTAGTCAGCCTCAGGAGAGCGCAACAAGGATTTTTCTCCCGGAAACTCGAGCCTTTCGTCCAGTGAAACAGGCAAACCTACGAAAGAACGCACGCAGTTTGTGGACGATGTACACATGGATGGATGAGATGTTCTCGGATAACATTAATATGTTCGTACTGTTTGGCACTTTTTTTTTTTATGTGGGGGTGCAATAAACTGTACAGTGGACCAAGAGAATCCTCATAGCCTTGGTGATACGAGGGAAACAATCACGAACTTTATTGGGAGCGTATTTAATACTGAACTGGTGCAAGTCTTCGCCATCAAGTTAAAATGAGTAGATGCTTGTCTACATGACCATGGGGCCACGTCCGACACTCATTGTAACTGTACGTACTGTACTTTCACACTAACCTATATCCTACTTCTAACATGTGCACAGAGACTTTTCATTCATCCTTTCGCTATATCATGGAAAAATTTCCCAACGTTTAGTTAAGATACCACCGATAAACATAAATGCAATATACAATACGTGCCATTAAAATTTGGCCCAATAAACCATAAAAGTTAAACAAATTCCTTTAAATTTATTTACTTTCATAATTCCTTAGTCCCAAAAAAGTTTAATAGGGGCAGAATAATAAACCGTTGATACATTCTTTAGTCACTGACAAAACATAGAAAAAAGACTTAAAAAGGCAGCCAAGACAAACCATTTTGGCTAACTTTTTAAGATCTTATTTTTATGTTTGGTTGGTGGCCGCGAGAATGTTTTCCCACTTATTTTACCACAGATCACTAATCATTTTTTTTAGTTATGTATTTTTAATACAAACAAAGATGTGACCGTAAGATGTATATTTTTCGAGTTTTTTGAATATTACATTTTCATTAGTATAATTAAATACATTCCGATTTCCTTAAAGAAATATGATTTGTGTAAATTAGTTTTGTATTCAGTATTAAGTCTTTTTAATGTTCATTCAAACACATGCACTTGGTTTGAATTCCTGCTTCTTGCATGTGTTTCAGTTTAGTTCATAGTGCTGTTTTTTTAAAGAATTAAATTGAGTAATACAGTGCATAAGTTGTTACTTTAATGTCATTTTTAGAAGTCGTCCAACATCAAAACCAGAAGCTGTAATGTTTCTAAAGGGAAAATTAGCTGATGGACTTAGGGACGTGATAAGGCAACTTAATCAAGGAATCATAGTCGAGTCACGGCACTATAAGGAGGTAAGAAATAGAAATTATTAAACGTATAATTCCTGTAAGTTGTTGTTTGGTTTTTAGGAGCATTAGCAACTTAAGGCCATATTGCTCCGGGATATGCGGTGGTCATTCCCTGACCTTTCCGCATCCTCCGTATTTGGTGGTGATGGGCTCGAACCCCGGTCTAATCAAGAAGCGTGTGCTACGACACTGTTGCTCCTTCCCACCTGGCTACGGAGGTGCCCTCCTGTAAGTTAACAAGGACTTTGCATATCATAGAGAGTTGTAGAGCAAACTTTAATTTACCCTTTAATTAATTTTAATTAAAATTAATTAAAGTAGACTGAAAAGTAGATTTACACTAGAATGCCCTCATGGGCAGCACAGTGGTTATAATCATCGTCTTTGCACACACCGGCGGAAAAGGCCTCAGTTCGAAACCCGACAAACGTGACTGAGTTAGTTGGTCTCAGGCGAGCGTTTAACAGTTTTTTTTCTTCCAGAAAGTCGGGTTTTCTGTCCAGCAAAAGCAACAGATTAAAATATACACAGTTACAGACACAAATAACAAGTACTGCCGCCACATAGTCTTAGTTGCTTAGACGCCTAAAACACACTTTACCTTATTACCTTATAGACATATTAAAATGCAAAAAATGGTTCCTATATTGACAGCCTGATTCATATTGTGAAATGCTTTCATGGTATAATCCATACGAATCATTTGCAGAGTGTAGTGTTGCCAAATGCATTTCTAATAGCAATAACGTTAAAGAATGAGAAATTTTTATGAACATATATACGAGGTCTGCATAAAAGTTCTAAGCTTTTATTTTTCTGAAAAAAAAATTGTAAATACAACCTTTTTATTAGCGAACCCCTTCAAAGTAGTTTCCCTCTGATGATATGTAAGTATCTCAATGTTCTTGCCACTTCTGGAAGCACCGCTGGACGTCTTCAATTGTGAGCCGATTGAGTTCGCTGACACTTTTTTAGTGAATGGTTGGAATGTCATCAAATCTCCTTCTTTACAGCTTACTTTTGAGTTTGGGGAATAAAAAACAATCACATAAGGTAAGCTCAGGTGAATATGGAAGGTGGGTACTACAGAGATGTTTTATGAACCAAGAATTCTTGAATTTGGAGCGCAATGTGTGAAGGGGAAAATTCGTACTGAGGAAACCATTTCTCGCTTTCAAATGGATGGTGTTGTCGTCTCCTAACCTTTTCCCTCAATCGAACTATGACTTCTTTGTAATAAGTTTGGTTTACTAATTAAACATTCTAAATGAATTCATAATGAATAGTATCCTGAATAGCGGAAAAAAAAAAAAAAAAAGTAACATTGTTTTCACATTTCAATGACCAGACCCGTGGTTTTTTTTGGATGAGTGAGGTGTCTGACTCCCCCTGCTTGACGAATACAATTTATTTTTCGGATCATAGCCATATACACGTTTCACTAGTAACAATACAATCGATGAAATCAAGGTCCACTTCCACCTTTCTTTTCATCTTTTTGTGTATTTCGTGATCACCATTCCGCACTCATAGAACAAATTTGATCCTTGGTCATCATTCCACGCTTACGAAACAAATATTGCTAACACTTGAAGCATGATAATGTTATATCTGCAATAAGGCCTCTGAGGTTGGGATTATTCATACTACCAATTTTAGACACACACACCAACCGTTTATGACTGGTTGAATAATGAAATAAAATAAAATAAAATGATAGAAAAGACTGTAAAATAATATTTACAAAAAACTTTTAATCATTTACAAAAAACTAAACTATAACAAAAGTAAAATAAGTAAATAAGTTAAAATGCATTAAAATATAAAAGCGATAAAAAGACGATAAAAAACACTAGAGCTTTCGGAGGTGTCTTCCTCCTTCTTCAGTAATAGTGAGACTTAAATGACACATCCTTAAATACCAGGTTCACGGCACACGTGGATGACCAGGCGCATACTCAGCATTCCTTTCACTTGTGCCGGAACCGGAAGTGGGCTGGACACGTGGAAAATTAAAACGTTTGTCTCTTGTCAAAACCACCGCCTCAAAAAGGGGGTGAAGCCTAACTCCCCTGTCTCTGTTTATACTATTGTTACCAGAGGATCCAATCCACAGACTTTCCAGCCACTTGCGGTCCCAGAATCTGTGCGCCCGGTCAAGGATGACAGCGTTGTCGGGGGAGATCTGGTGTTGTTTTTCCCAATAGTGCTCGGCAATGGCGGATTTATTGAGCTCTGCGGTCCATATCGCTCGTGAATGTTCTCCCAGACGGTCCTTGAGACGCCGTCCTGTCTCCCCCACGTAACATTCCCCACAATCCGGGCATGTGATCTCATACACGACCCCACTACTAGAATCCCTAGTAATGGGGTCTTTGACCTGTGACACTACTGTGTGCAACCTCCGGCCCGGAAGCTGCACACAGCGTGTCTGAAAGTCGCGAAGCATCCTCGCAATGCGATCTGACAGGCCCGGATAGTAGGGAACATACACTGTGGTAAGCGGTACAGGCGGAACTACCCGATTGGGCTCTTCCTCTCTGTTGTATTCATCAATGACCCTCTGGGGGTAACCGCACCTCATAAGATCCGTCGTGATTTGCCTAATTTCCTTCTCCCCCTCCTCAGGGGTACTGCAATGCGTTCTCACCCTACCCAAAAGTGCTCTGGCCACACTATTCTTATGTTGGACAGTCTGTGCCGTCCTATAATGTGTGTACTGGCCCCTACACATTGGTTTCCTATAAACCTTAGTTCTAAGTCTGGGGCCTTCCCTATATACCATTATGTCCAGAAATGGGAGGGTACCATCTATTTCTACCTCCGAGGTAAATTTTATGAAGGGGGAGAAACCATTGAGAAACGAGACCACATCTTCCTCTCTCCCCTTCCTTACAATAGTAAACGTGTCATCAACATATCGTTTCCACTTACGCATAGGGAACTCCAATCTTGCGAAAACCCTATTCTCAAATTCCTCCATAGCCAGATTTGCAACAATGGCGCTGATTGGAGAACCCATGGCTGTACCGTGAACCTGTTTATACATCACTCCTTGGAAAACCAAGGTTGTACTAGAAAGACATAATTCAACAGCACCACATATATCTTCTATGTTTAGGTGGGATCTAGCACTTAAAGTATTATCATTTTGTAAAGCCAACCTTACACATTCTACCCCATGTGCTATGGGGATACAAGTAAATAATGATATAACATCTAATGACATCATCATCTCGTCCTCCCCTATTTCTTGACTCCTTACAAAGTTCACAAATTCCGCACTGTCTCCAATGACCAACGTGGACCGCCCCACAACTGGGGAAATCAGCTGCGCCAGATATTTAGATAAAGCATACGTAGGGCTACCAATGAAGGAAACTATGGGCCGTAATGGAACATTCTCCTTGTGTGTCTTAGGTAACCCATAAAATCTGGGCAGTCGACACCCTGTTGCATGCATGGACCAATACTTGTCCTTTGGAATCTTTTCCATCTTTAGCCAGGAAAGTAGCATCTTATTTACACGCTGTTCTAAGCTAGCCAAGGGGTTTCTGTGAACAATCTTATAAGTACAATTATCACCTAATAAGTCTAACGCTTTCTTGTGGTAATCTTCGTACAAGTATTGTTGTTTTAAAGGGCGGTTACCAGGGTTGCCCCTATATGCCGGGTAATCTTCGTACAGGCGGAACTACCCAATCGGGTAGTTCCGCCTGTACCGCTTACCACAGTGTATGTTCCCTACTATCCGGGCCTGTCAGATCGCATTGCGAGGGTGCTTCGCGACTTTCAGACACGCTGTGTGCAGCTTCCGGGCCGGAGGTTGCACACAGTAGTGTCACAGGTCAAAGACCCCATTACTAAGGATTCTAGTAGTGGGTCGTGTATGAGATCACATGCCCGGATTGTGGGGAATGTTACGTGGGGGAGACAGGACGGCGTCTCAAGGACCGTCTGGGAGAACATTCACGAGCGATACGGACCGCAGAGCTCAATAAATCCGCCATTGCCGAGCACTATTGGTAAAAAAACAACACCAGATCTCCCCCGACAACGCTGTCATCCTTGACCGGGCGCACAGATTCTGGGACCGCAAGTGGCTGGAAAGTCTGTGGATTGGATCCTCTGGTAACAATAGTATAAACAGAGACAGGGGAGTTAGGCTTCACCCCCTTTTTGAGGCGGTGGTTTTGACAAGAGACAAACGTTTTAATTTTCCACGTGTCCAGCCCACTTCCGGTTCCGGCACAAGTGAAAGGAATGCTGAGTATGCGCCTGGTCATCCACGTGTGCCGTGAACCTGGTATTTAAGGATGTGTCATTTAAGTGAGAGAGAGAGAGAGAGTCTCTCTCTCTAAAAGTTTTTTGTAAATATTATTTTACAGTCTTTTCTATCATTTTATTTTATTTTATTTCATTATTCAACCAGTCATAAACGGTTGGTGTGTGTGTCTAAAATTGGTAGCATGATAATGTTTTCGGTGAAAATTGCCAGACAGCATGATCCAGTGGAGATTTTTAGTTCGTCAGCAATATTTTCGTGCACTTTAATAATCTCTTGAACACCGTTTAAAGTTTAAGGTCAACCTGAGCGTTGGCCATTTTCGACAGATCCTTGGATGTTTCAGAAACATTTTATCCAATGATAAACGACAGTCTTACTTAAAACATCACCAAATGCACTTTTTTTAACATTTGGAGGATTTTCGCTATTTTTTTTCTGTTCTTTATTCAGAACTTTATGTACACATGTTTTTATGATTTTGTACCCATTAAGATTTGCGATAGAGGCCTGATACAATAATACGCACAAGAATTATACACCACTAAACTTCAATAAGACGGCCTCCGTAGACGAGTGGGCAGGAGCGGGAGTGCAGTAGCACACGCTCTTTGAGTAGACCGGGGTTCAAGCCCCAGACTGCTGAATACGGTCGATCTGCCAACCCGCACTGGACCAGCGTGGCAGATTATGGCCCATTTCCCTCAGCATGAAAAGTTGAGGAGGCTTCCATCCTGCAGTGGGTTGATAATGGCTGCACTTAACTTTTTTTAAACTTCAATATGTGCTGCTTGTTACTAGTTTAGTAGAGTGGGAAATGGCTTGAACCAGTAAAGTGGTGACCCCTCTTCTATACTTACTAATCTTGGTCCTGTCGTTTTTCTCCAGTGCTCACGTATTACATTTCGTTTGGATTCACAGCAAACGTCATAATTAAACCCATTTTTTTCGAGAAAGTTGGCGTTCTTGGTCCTATAACGTGTATCATGGCCGAGGTGATCGTTACTGTGATCTTCTCAACATCGTATAATTATTTCTTCTAGAAAGAGACTTGTTTATGGCCACATTTGACAATGACAACATTATTTTCCGTAATTTTGCCAATGCTTGGCTATACTGTTGTCTGGATATTAATCATTGTGACTTTTGGTTATGGGGATATCTCAAGGACAGGGTTGGTCAAGACAATATTCACTCTTTGGGTTACTTGAAGGAACACATATTGCCAAAATTTCCATGACATACTTCAGGCAAGAGTTGACTATGCTGTACTATTCGTCTAGCACATTTACAATAGAAATGGCCTAGTCACTTAATCTTGGATGAAGGTTCTATGATTTCCTCCAGAATGTGTCGGTGTTTCATCCTGAAAAACAAGTACACTGACCATAGAATACATGCACTTTACAGAATGGCATGCTGATGTCTCTTGTACTTCATTACGTGAGTGAAAAATTGTAAAACATCGTAACACTACCACTTTATTGCTATTTATCCTTTGTGTCTTACTCTCGTTATACTGTATACTCTAAGGTTCCTCCTGAGTTGGTTCAGGTTTTACTTCTCCAAGAGAAATATAAACGGAATCTATACCATTCTTTCTTCAGCATTCTGCTTGTTTCTATACTACTATCTATCTAGCCTCTTTCTTCCCAGTGAATTTTTTCCATTATTTTAGGTACTTATCTTTCTTTTTTCACTGTATATTAAGCAGTATGCCCTGCCTTCGTGGGAAGCACAGTTGGTAGGATCGCCGTTCTCCCTACACTAGGTGGAAAAGACCTGAATTTGAGTCTCATCGATGACGCGAGGAATTTTTATGGGCCCTTTCACAACGCGGCTGAGTCGGCTCTCAGACGATGGTAGCATGGTTTTTTCTCGCGGAAACTGGGGTTTTTCGGCCAGTAAACAGAAAATCGACCTCGAACGTACGCAATTTACAGCCAATATACATGGAGCAACATGGCTTTAGTCGCTGATGCTCCTAAAACCTCCACTACTGCAGAAACAACCCTCCCCCCCTTCTAGGTTATTCTCTCTGTTCTAGTGCCATTACTTCCACAGCAGTCCTTTACCTCATTTTTGGCAGTTCTACCTGAAATATCCCTTCTTTCCTTTTTGTATTTTCTGCTGTTTTTTTCTAACATAAACTTATTTTTTAAATACATTCCTCAGAAAATTGCTCTGGTTGACTGTCTTTATACTGTATCTATTTTTTGTTAATTTATTAATATCTGACATTCACCATTAAAGTCAATGTTTATACTAAATTTAGTCCAATCACATGGTACTTTAAGACATTCTATAATTATCTAGAGTCAATGTTTATATATTTTAAATTCTGAAAGATTTGTCACATACCATATTCCATTCTGACCTGTCCTAATGACGCCCTCATACGTAGCACAGTTCGCATAATCACCGTCCTCCTCACACCTTTTGGAAAAGACCTGAGGACGAAGTTCGTCAGTGAAGCGAAGAATTTTTATGGGTCTTTTTCACAACTAAGCTAATCGGTCTCAGGCAAGGACGGCATGTTTTCCCCCCCGGAAACTCAGGTTTTTCGTTCAGAAAACAGCAAATCGACCACAGAACATATGCAATTTACTGACATTTTATATAGGGCACAATATGGCCTAAGTTGCTGATACGCCTAAAGCCCTACAACCAACCAGCCTTAATGATTTTCTGTACTTAGCTTTTTGGCCTTTATTATACATACTAACATTGACCATACATTGGTCAATGAATGTTGCTGTTGGTCAACGTATGGTCATTGACCAACAGCAACGGGTTTTACTTTCAATAACCCTGTCACGAATTTTACTCCTCTGGCAGAAATTCCTATTAACAATGGATATCCAATTTTGCTTAATGTTTGGTCGTTTTTTATTTCGGAAAGAGATTTATACATTATTTACTTTTCTCATACTATGCCACTTCATTTAGTTTATTCATTATTGTGTGTGTGTGTGTGTCCACGGCATGTTTGAATGATTTGTGGGATGCAGAACTTGTAATAACGTATAGGGAACATCACTCTCTTTCTCTCAGCTTTCATAATTACAGCGCTAAATATAGGGCATTTGCTTTAAAATAATGAGATGTTGATAATATTCAGGTATTTTCTCTATATTTCTCTATGTGGCACTACCGTCTGCGCGGGGAACACAGTGGTATCGTCACCGTCCTCCCCACACCGCGTGGAAAAGGGCCCGGGTTCGAATCTCTTCGATAACGCGAGGAACTTTAATGGGCTTTTATCAGTCCGTAGCTGAGTTAGTCGGTCTCAGGCGTAGATAGCAAGGTTTATTTCCCTCAGTGACTAGGGTTTTTTTCGTCCAGCAAAACAGGCAAATCGACCAGAGAACACGCAATTTACAGATACAAATACGGGTTTATGTAATCAATTACGGGTAACCCTAATACAGGGTGTTTCAAAAACGATCGTCAATAATTTAACGGTGAAAAGTACAAACTAAAATAAGCAAAAAAGTCCCAGTGAACATCGGGCTTCAAATGAACCGTTTTCGAGATAATGCACATTTTCTGTTAAGATCCGCCACTGACTATGGGAGACTAGTTTATCAAAAAGCTGTGAATCCTTCGCTAAGGGTGGTTTTATTAAACAAAAGATAATACATTTTTAATTTTTGGTTTCAACACTACAGGATTTTAAAGATGTTACATGTTACAAAAGGTGTTCAAAATGCTGTCCTTGCATCCGTACGCAGCTTTGTAGTCTTCTTTGCATTGAGTTGCGAATCCTCTTAGGCATTCCTGGGTCGTTTCTGATTTGCTGAAAGGCTCCTTCAACCCGATGCTGCAATTCCCCAACTGTGTTAATGTCAGAAGTGTACACCAAGCTTTTTACATAACCCCAGATACAAAAATCCTATTAAGTCTGGTGATCTGGGAGGCTACATTACAGACCCATCTCTACCTATCCACCGTTGACCATACCTTCTAGTTAGATAACGAGTCACAACTCGAACAGAATGTGCCTGTTCACCATCATTCATAAACCAAATGTTCTGGCGTTGCTGAAGTGGAACATTATTATCCCGCAGAATGAAAGAACATTCTGCGGGAACTGAAGGTACAGCTCTCCTATTGGCAGAAAGTTTGGTCCAATTAGACAGTCTACTAGTAGTCCTGCCCAGAAATTCAACGAGAAACGTTGCTGATGTCGTGACTCGTGAATTGCATTAGGATTTTTGTCGGACCAAACGTGACAGTTGTGAAAATTAAAAATACCATCACGAGTAAACCCAGCTTCCTCAATGAACAAAATGTTTAAAAATTGGGGGTTCAGGACACACTGTTGTTGCATCCACCGGTAGAAGTTCACTCTGGGAGGGTAGTCTGTATTGCTGAGACCTTGTACACGCTGAACATGGTAGGAGTACAGTAATTGGCGATGTAAAATTCGCTACACACTGCTATAACTCGGTACACGCTCTTGCAGAGCAACCCTCCTTGTCAAAATTCCTGGATTTTTTTCTAATATGATCCTAGACGAATTACTGGCCCTGGACCTGGGGGAAGTAAACTCCCAGGCCTTCGCTGACGATCTAATACTGATAGTCGCTGCTGAAAGCCGAGCACAAATGGAAGTCCAAGCAAACCAAGCACTTAAACTCCTTCAAGACTGGGCCACTGTCCACTTCTTAAAAATATCAACTACAAAAACTAAATCTATACCGTTGAAAGGCAGCCTAAACTAAAGAAGACCACCACAAATTAAAATCCATAGCCAGACAATCAAACTAGTCGCCGAACGGAACCATCTAGGTATCATTCTAGACACCAACCTGTCTTCCACCCTCATCTCAAATACTTGAGAGAAAAAATAAGAAGATATGCCGAATTAATAGCCAGAATAACAAGAAAGGACTGGGGACTCAAAAAACGCACGCTAACACTGTACTATAAAGCCTTCTTCACCCCGACGATTGCGTAACGCTTCCTCCGTGTGGTTCAATAGAGCCACAACGGTGGTTATCAAAAAGATCTTGTACACCATGCAACGCTCAATTCTCCTGGTAATCACCCGTGCCTGCCGTACTGTTAGTACGCATGCCGTCCAAGTCCTAGCGGGGGGCGGGCCCCTCGACCTAGAAGTTATACGCTGCGGAATGACGTAACATCTGACCAAAGGATTACCCTACACTCTGGGGGAATACACCATCAACGTAGCAGGGAATAGAAGAGAAGAAAGGACAGACTTGAGAATCATGTGCAGCAGGCATGGCAGGAAAGGTGGTCTGCTTCAACAAAAGGGGAAATTACCAGGAAGTTCCTGCCTACAGTCGGACGCGTGTATCCTAGAGCCCCTGTTGGTTCCACCCAGGTCTATTTACAACGTTTCTCCTGACCGGCCATGGTGCCTTTAACGCCAAGTTAACTTATTTTCGAATAACGGAAGATCCCCTCTGCACATGTGGAGAGACAGAAACATGGTCCCACATTATGTACAGCTGCGACCATTATGAGGACCTCCATTGCCCACTTATGAAGGAACTCACATATCTACCAGCAGGATTAATAGCCTTCACGAAGTTTGCGCAAGAGGTATTTTCTAGGCGGAGGACACTTATTGCTATTCATCACAACTAAAGCCAGTAACTGAATGAAACAACTCAACCTAATTGAACAGAAACATTCAAACGGAAAGATTGAGCTAACCACACTAAGGACCTTTTGCAACAGGACCAGGACCGGACATGGAACTGACGCAGTCCACTGCTCACCTGTCTCGAGATTCCTCTACGGCGGAAGACACCAGTGATCACCAAGTCAGACTTCACTCGACACACTTCCTGAACCTTACACCAGCGGCTGTGACCTCTGAAACAAACTCATCGGACATGACTATTGCTGCAGCTTGCTACTAAGGCCATTAGCCTCCCCATGCCAGTGCATCTTGCACAGTACTTTCTTCCTACTTCCTGGGGAGGAGGCAAAGTCTATTGTCTCCTAACCACCCCATTTTCTTCCGTCTGGTGGGGCATGGGCATGCCTCACTGACCATCTGGGGTCGCATTCTCTATTGACCCCACCTCTGTCTTACCTCCCCCAGTCTTCAGTCTCCCCACCCTCTCTCTCTAACTTTGCGACCGCGTCTAATGAAACCAAAATTTTCCTGACCCACACTCAAAAACTTGTCAACCATGCAACAACCCCATTACCATTCGGCCTACCCCTTTTCAGCGTAAAATATAGTAACTTTTTTTTCTTCTTTTTTTAGGTCCTAGCCACTGAAATCTCAGGAAATTAGGTGGCAGGGTCTGCCAGAATAAATATAACTGTACTGGTCTGCCTCCACGAGGCCAAGTGTTGGCAACCGCGGGTCCCATCAGGGGTCCAACGGCTAAAAGGCCAGATGAACAACGGTACAAAACATTACACATCACATTATCCATATACTTTTAAATCTCTGGCCTTTACAGTGTACTGTATCACACGACAATGTATACTACGCGGAGATGGGGGAAAACCCCTGGTGCCGTTTGACCCAAAAACACACTGCACTTTATACCAGTGGTTCTCAACCTGTGCTCCGCGGAGCCCTAAGGGCTCCGCGTAAACTTCCCAGGGGCTCCGCTACCGCTCTAGGGAAATAAAATAGCTAGAAATTGAATGAAATTAAAGAATTAGAAACATAAATTAGAAAACTAGAAATCACATTCTGAATAAAAATTTGCCAAATTGAATTGTGTGCATTCTCTAGCAGACGACGTTCAGTCATTTTGCTGCCATTAGCTTCAAAATTATTGTAGTATGAGACGGACAGACGACATTTCAGAATCAAAGTCTACCAGAGTTTTGGTGGCATTTGCAAGATGAATTCAAAATCTTGTCTGAGAAAGCAAAATTAGTATTGCTGCCTTTCTCAACTACATATCTCTGTGAAGCGGGATTTTCTGCCTGTATGCATACCAAAACAAAATACAGAAGTCGCATAAATGCAGAACCAGACATTTGCCTCCAATTATCATCAATTGAACCTGAAATAAGAACACTGTGCAAACAAATACAACCATAGGTGTCTCATTAAATATTTATACGTTATTTAATGTTATCTTAATTTAGGCTTACTGTAAAATATAATTTTATTGAATGGACATTGTACAATTGTTTAAATATCTCCTTACTTTACACTCCCTTATTATCTATCCCCTCTTCCCTCACTACTCTTAAATACTATTAGCTTGAAAACATAGGGTAAGCCTAAGAGGCTCCTCCATATAGAAATTGATTCTAAAAAGGGCTCCGCGGGTCAAAAAGGTTGGGAATCGCTGCTTTACACTATTCTTTCTAACACCCTTTCCTCAGCATCAGGTGTTATGCTTCTGGGCCTACTTGCTCAATGTGCGAAGCGCCCATGTTCTATAAGGCGTTGATGTACCCTGATGAATGTGCGCCTGTTGGGCTGCCTTCAGCGGGGAAATACTTCTTGGTACAAACGTGCAGCCTCGAGTTCACTGCCGTTGGCTTTACCATACATGAAGTGCATGTCCGCATACTCTTCGTTGCTGTAACCTCTTTCCATGTTGACTGTCCTTTGACAAGTACAGTACTAGTATGTCTGCCACGTCTCCATTGAGAGAGGGGGAAAAGGGAAAGAATGAGCATATCCTAATCTAAACAAACAAGTCAGTGGTGGATCCCAACTAGAAATGTGCTATATCTCGAAAACGATTGACCCATGTTTACTAGGCTTTTTTTGCATATTGTAGTCTATACAGTTCACCTTTAAATTATTGACCATCATTTTTGAAACACCCTGTATAATAATTTGATTTTTTTTTTTTGTATGTGGCACTACCACCGTCCAAACACCGGGTGGAAAAGGCCCAGGTTCGAATCCTGTCAATGATGCGAGGAACTTTTATGGGCCTTTTTTCACTCCGTGGCTGATTTAGTAGGTCTCAGGCGTAGATAGTAAGTTTACCTCTTCCCCTCCCTCCGGGGGAAATTCTGGTTTTTCGTCTAGAAAACAGAAATTTGACCACAGAACACATGCAATTTACAGACAGTATATATGGAGCATATTGCCTTAGTTGCTGATGCTCCTAAAACCCTGCCCTCGTGGGTAGCACAGTTGGATCGACGGAACTCGAACCCAGGTGTTTTCCACCCCACACCGGGTGGAAAACACCTGGGTTCTAGTTCCGTCGTTGACGAGAGGAATTTATATGGGCCTTTTTCACAACGTGGCTGAGTTAGTCGGTCTCAGGCGATGGCTTTTTTCTCCCGGAAACTAGGGTTTTTCTTCCAGCAAACAAAAATTGACTACAGAACACATGCAGTTGACAGGCAATATACAAGGAGCAATATGGCCTTAGTCACTCATGCATTGGGTTTTAACCCAATAACAACTACTTCAGCCTAAAAACTCTTCTATGACTATAACAATAATCCCCTGTCTTCAATCCGCCAATTAATAGATGCCATGTAGCGTCTTAAACTTATATTTCCCTTTTTCTGAAATTAGAACCCCTGTCTTTACCTTTAACTACTCAAAAACTTTCTTCATCTTCCAACTAACTACTGTGGAATCACTATCTGATAAAGGTTCCTAATTGATCATAATTGTTCACTTGCAGTTGCTTCGATTTGCATAACAACTCGCTGGTCATAATGTTTTGGCTCATCAGTGTAGATTCCTTCTACCTACAAGTGTGGATCACGCTGATAAAAATCACCCCCTCCCCTGTAGAGTCCCTGAAGTCTTGAATTAATCCACAAGGCTTTCAGCGTATAATCCCTCCTGTCGTGTCCGGGCAGAATTGCAGACACATACAGATCCTAACCTAATTCGCGGCATTTTTTCATCATGGTCCTATATTTATCCCACAAATCGTTAGGTCATGTTAATGATCATGTTAGGTCATGTTATCGTTAGTCCCCACACGAATAACAATGCTTGCTCTAACCCCCTTAAAATCTGCAATCTGTTGGTAACATCATAAATTTTTTTCTCCCGGTATACATACTCTGATCCCTATCCACCGATATTTATTACAAAAAACGTTACCCATTTCCGGAACAATAGAGAGTCTTCCGATAAAACTGAAGCTCCTTCAATCAGAACAGTATGCACTTGACTATCCTGTTCTGGGAATCGAATTCGGGGTACATCACTTGGCAGGTCACGAGATACCGGAGTCCCTGACGAACTCTCAGTTACATTTGTTTCTAGGGAAAGCACCGAAGTGACTCAAATTCTTCTAGTAATGCACCAAGTTTTAATTTGAGATCGGTACACTCCTTACACCGGGTGCAAAGAAAGGAGCATCAGCAACTAAGGCCATATTGCTCCGTGTATACTGTCTGTAAATTGTGTGTTCCCTGGACGAAAAACCCGAGTTTCCGGGAGAAAAAATCATGCTGACCTCGCCTGAGATCGACTGACTAAGCCACGTTGTGAAAAAGGCCCATAAATTCCTCACGTCATCACCGGGACTCGAACTCAGTTCTTTTTCCACCCAGTGTGAGGACGACGGAAATTCTACAACTGTGCCACACATGAGGGCCATAGTCGGTGAATGGCATTGATTCTTAATAGAGTTCCAAGACCCTGTCATATGGAAATAGTCATATATAGAAGGTTGGCTAGTTTGAGTTGGTGAAATGATCACAGGCCCATTTCTGATTATGTAGTTCATCAATTAATCTTGAGTCAGTAAAGCAGCAGGCTAAAATCGCACCGATGAAACTGATCTCTCATTCCTAGCCGATTTACACACTCTGTTTAGGACACACGTTATGCAGGGATGCTTTAATTATATCAGTTTTGACACATTTTAGATTATTGTGCCTTTATAACTCAAATATTTTTATTAATTTAATTCCTAAAAGTTTCTATTTAATAGTTTAGAAATTAACTATTTTTTTACCAAAAATATACAATTTATATTTAAAAAATTTATGCAGTGGAAAATAACTTTAGTTTTTTAGTTTTCTAAATCTTTTTCGAAATTATTACTGAGCTAAGTATTAATTAACTCACATTGTTTTTATGCAGTTAGCAAAAGCAAAAGAACTGATTATAGCATTTGATGAGGAGCTTGGTCCTGAAATTCAATCTTTAATTCAAAGAATGTATGCAATGGCTGGATCTCATGTGAAGGCTTTATTGCGAAATATCGATCTCGGTAAGTATTTCACCTAATTTTATGCTGAACTGTTTATTTTTATTTTTACCTCCACCTGTTCCAGAAGTTTTCTACATTTCTTCAGATTATTAAACTCTGAAAACTGAATCTTCATTACTGCGACCATTATATTATGCGTGTTTGCATATGAGTATAGCGCATATTGTCTTCTTCGTGCCAGTGCATCTATCTGTCTACATGCAACAACTCTACTCCATGTGGATGCGCCAAGAAATGGAGCCTTTCTACGAGTGGGTTCGTCGATTGTGCATGTATATCATATGCGTAATCGACGTATATATACCTTGAATGTATATTTATCGCATATACCATATGCGGTATATATACATTCAAAGGGAGATTACTTCAAAAGGCAGAGAACATCGGCAGACCTCAGCGATGAATATTAAAATTAGGAAAGGCCCATTCCATGAATAAAATTAATTAACCTTGTGTACGTTAAAGGAATATTCATTTAAAATGCAGCTAGTGCTTATTATGCCTCCAGGGGGAAGGAATGTTCCTTCCCCCCGGAAGTCGTAATACTTACCACATAACTTACTCAGAATTCAGCAGGCCTGGATTCATTTTCTTTATTTATTCTATGTAGTGATTCGTTTAAATCTTGTAATTTTATAACGTATTCCTTTCTGTAATATCTGTGCTTTGTTTATTATAACTCATAGCACTACACCTTTTGTGGTGTAGGGTATGCATCTAAATACGTACCACCAATTCACTTCTTAATAAACGGATATTTATTTTTCCTTTTCAGCACCTGATAATGTGATGGTTCCGGATGTGTACAAGTAATCTGAATATCTCTTCATTAGTCTTGGACTCAGCAACTAGAAATATGGAACATCAATGAATTAGAGCTTAATTTTTAAAGCTTATTTTATTTCTACTCTTTAATAAATATCTAAAAGTTGGTTCATGTTTTTACTATTCCATTTACAGTATGATTTAAACGAAAAATTGAAATTATTTGTAACAAAACATTTTTACAACAAAAAGTATTTGGAAAAACTAAAGTTTTTACTGCTAGCGGTTAAGTTAATAGCACTGTAATACCTCAGAATAAAATGAAATTTCAGTTCTTTCATACGTTTTTCTTCATTTAAGCCAGATGATATGGGACCTCTGAGCAGCTCAGACGGACCATATTATCGCACCAACGAACGCCGAAAGTTGTTAGTAGTGGGTCCCAATTCATCGTTCTTGGACCATGGAACAGGACCTACGCAGCCACGAGTCCCACCACAATGTCTTCACATTAGACGATCGAGTGTGGATAATTGATGGAAAATATCACCCACTATAGTGAACTGTGCTCCCAATGAAGTTTGGAGAAGGTGGGGTTATGGGGGCTGCTTCTCGTTGTTCGGATTCGGTCCATTAGTTGTAATGACGAAAACCATTAATGTCGAATCGTACATAGCACATTTACAACTTGAGAAAATCCGTGGGAACTGGCACCTCCATATTACTGCACAATAATGTCACTTCAAACAGCGAGCAGTGTAAAACTTTGGTTAGTGAAAAATCCAGTTCAAGAACTCGCCTAACCGGCCAATGATCAATGACCGAATATCTTTCGGATGAACCGAAACGCCAAATCAGGACACGGCCAATAATCCTTTCTACAGTTGAAATGGCTACCACACTGAAAGTTGAACAAACACATATTCCTAATGTCTGCTACAAGGAACTGGTCAAAAGCGTTCCGTGATGGTTCAATCTATCATTGGGGCCACGGGTGGACCTACACCTTATTAATTTGTACATTAAATTTGACGTTATTCCAAACATGATGTCTGAATACTTTTGTTAAGGTAAGGAATACCAACTTAGAGGATTTTTTTTCCAGCAGCAATGACTGGCAAAGCAGCAACCCAACTATTCATCATTCTCAATTATGGTAATTGTTTTAACAGTTAGCTCAGCAAACTATTCGGAGTCTGATAGGCTTGTTCGAACCCGACCGAACCTTTTCCGCACATCTCTGGGTATGATGATCATTCAAACGCATCCATCTGCAGTGTTGAAATAAAGTACTCGAGTTTGAGTGAAAGAAATTATATAATGAGGAGTTCGCTACCAAGGGTTCGTGCGAACCCGCTGTTAGATCTCTGGTGGCTTGGCAAGCCCATTACTAATGCACTTATGTGCGGTGAGTAGTTGGCCCAAGGTGGTGAGCTCTTTGTTATACAATGAGCTAGTTATTTACTGACAGAAAATACTACTTGGTATAGCAAATATGAAAAGTTGCAAATCAGGATCATTTGTAGAGAAAGATAATCGGAGAAATGACATTATAAGAATAAAGATTGATGCTTTTGAAATTAAAGAACCGAAAACACTGGCAATTTTAAAGCTAATGAAGGAGCATGCTTTAAAATTGAAGATAATTGAAAGATTTAAGATTAAACAGATTAAGATTGATGGAAAAATTTTGTTTTTCCAAACGTATAATCTTTTATTAAAATTAGCAACGGAAATTACACGTTTTGGTTAAAGAAATAACGAACTGAGGGGGGTCTGCTTACGAAGAGTTCTAGCATGAGGTTTCCATAAATCGATTCCGCTTTATGGTTTTCTGGAAAGGTAGGTTGCATGTGTGGAATTATGGTTTACTAATGTCAAAATTCTGATTTTTTTTATGCACGATCAACATGAGTCGAGGATATAAGGCAGTTAAAAGATAAAACAGTTTCTTCTGATGAAAAAGTGTTCTACATGCGCCTTTTGCAGATAGAAATTTTCTAAAATTTCGTTCATTTAATTATGGCTGTTAATGGTTGGAAACCTTCAGTGGCGTGTACGTAGAATACAGTAAAGTAAATTACTATAAAACTATATTTAGTTTACTTAAGTAAACTAAATATATATATACACTGTGCTGCCACTTTATTAGGTACACCTACCTAGTAGCGTGTTGAATTCGTCTAGGCATGGATCCTGAATTCGTCTAGGCATGGATTGCACAAGATGCTGTAAACGTGCAGGAATGGATTTCCATGAAGACGAGTGTCTCACGCAGTTCCTTGAGATTCGATGGAGGTGTAGGCCTGCAGCGAACAGTCCAATTCCAGCTCATACTAAAGATGTTTAATAGGATTGAGATCCGTGGACTGAGCGGGCCACTGCAGCAAAGAAAAGTCATTGTCATGTTCCTGAAACCATTCCATAGTAATTCGGGATTTGTGCACTGGCGCGTTATCCTGCTGGAATTACTTCCAACAGGATAACGCGCTGGATAACCATCTGACTGAGGATAAACTGTCAACATGAACTGATGCACTTGGTCAGCAACGATGTTTAGGTACGATGTGGCATTCAGACGTGAATCTATGGGTATCAATGGACCCAACGTGTGCCAAGAAAACATTCCCCACACCATAACACTGCCCCCACCACCTTGCACAGTAGTCAGACATAACGGGTCCATGGATTCATGTTGTTTTTGCCAAATTCTGAGCCTTCCATCAACATGACGCACCAGGAAATTCGACTCGTCAGACCAAGCAACTGTTTTCCAATCCTCGATAGTCCAGTGCTGGTGTTGCTGTGCCCACAGGAAGCGTGCTCTCTTGTTCTTCGTTGATAACAAAGGAACGCGATGTGGCCGTCGGCTGTTGTAGCCCATTCGCGACAAAATCGACTAGTGGTCCGTTGCGATATTTTGTTCTGCGCACCAAGGTTGTATTCTGACGCAATGCTCGACATTGTGGCTCGTCTGTTTGCTTGCATCATTGTAGCCATCCTCCTCTGACCTCTCTCATCAACACGGGATTTTCTTCCACAGGAGTGCCATTGAGAGGATGTTTTCTGTTCGTTGCCCCATTCTCGATAAACCCTTGAAACTGTGGTGCGTGAAAAGTTCAGGAGAATTGCAGTCTCAGAGATGCTTTGTCAAAGACGTCTTACGCCTACTACCATGCCACGTTCGAAGTCCATTAGATCCCTCCTTTTCCCCATTCTTGCTACGGTTTGTACGCTTAACTGATACTAGAAAGGTTGTTTTGCTTCATTTATATCCACAACTGTGGTCATGTGACTTGCAACGTTGTGGGACAAACCATTTGTGTGCACAGCAGGGGTGTACCTAATAAAGTGCCAGCACAGTGTATATACGGTTCGTGGTTCCAAACATGAATTGTGGCTTCCTGAAGCTCACGAAGGGTCTTTGGTTTCTTTCTGGCAACTGCAGATTCGACACGATGCCAACAGTTCTGGCGCCTCTGTAGCCAGGTGGGCAGGAGCAGCAATGCATAGCACACGCTTCTTGATTAAACCGGGGTTCGAGCCCGTGAGCCACCAAATATGGAGGATGCGGAAAGGTCAGGGAATGACCACCGCATATCCCCGGAGCAATATGGCCTTAGTTGCTAATGCTCCTAAAAACCAAATAAAAACAACAACAACCAACAGTTCTCTATAGGATTCAGGTCCCGGCTGTTTCCTGGCCAGATAACAGTTGTAATAGGCCATTCTTTCAACCGTTTTTTCACCTGTAACAAATGTAAACGCATTACTGTTGAACCTCTAATGCAGAAATGAAGCTAAAGTAACTACAGAAGTGCCTACTTACACTTTTCGCCCGATGACAAGGAGTAGAGTCGCCCTGAAAGATGCAGTTACTTGGCAGGTTGAAATGGTCTCTAATGGATGGCAGCAATTTGCCTTCCAATATAGCCAGGTATCCATTGGCATTTACGGAACCTTTTATGCACTGCAGGTGACCTACTCCGCGATACGAAGTGCACCCCCATATCATTTGGCTGGTAGGGAATTTCACTTTAGACACCATACAGTCTGGATGGTATACTTCACCACGTCTACGGCGAATCGTTTGTCTCTCACCAGAGCCATGCAGGTTGAATTTCTTCTCATCCGAGAAAATAATTGACTTCCATTGCTCGGAGGTCCATTTGGTATGCTCCTTACACCAAATTGATCGGGCCTTTTTCATTTTTTGTGTGAGGAGGGGCTTCTTCTTAGGACGACAGGCTACAAGTCCATTTTTGAAGAGGCGTCTTCTGACTGTTACTGCACTTGCTACCACTCCTATATGTTCTTCCCATTCTCTTTTCAGCTCAGACGAAGAAGCTTTACGGCTTTTAAGCATAAGCGATTCAAAACGCGGTCCTGTTTTGGCGTGGAGACTCGTTTGCGTCCGGATCCTTTTTTTCCTATCAGCAGAACCAGTATTCTTAAGTTTGGAAAGAAATCTACTCACTGTCGGCTGATTACAAGACGCTATATAAGCAATATGACGGGAAGAACATCTTTCCTCCCTTAAAGCAACAATTTCCTCCCTTAAAGCAACAATAGCACTTTCTTCGTGGCGTCAACTGCACGTAACTCGCCATCTTGACACGAGCAAGGAATGACTGCAACTCTTGCAGAGCGTGCTTATATAGCTGAAAGTAACAGCTGATGCAATATTACGTCATCACCTACGCGTGTCAATCTTATATGATGCAATCTGTAATAAATATTGCCATATACTTACGTTATTTGGACGACAATTACAATTTTAACGGGTGATGCACTTTCTTTGAACACCACTGTATATATATACAGTATATAAAACTTCAAAATAAAAACGTAACGTACTTCCACATCAAATTTCACTGACTTGTATCAATTATTCTATTGTGCTCTTGACATTTATCCTATAACTTCTCTACATGTGCTGTTATATATCAAAAAGAAAGCCGAAAAACCAATTGCGTATTGCGATGGATTTTATGTGTAGTATACGTATACTGTATAATTATTTATTTATTTTTTCTCCAGCAGTGATTTTATTGTGTTAATTACCTAACAAAGATTCGTATAATCATGGAATAAATATACATTTATATAGATATTTCTACCTTTAACAAAAAATAAACTTGTGTGTGTAAATTAATTAATATTTGCAATATGTGTAATTATTTTTGCCGAATATGAGAGGTTCATTATTCGAAAGAGGGCGCAATTGTAAGCAACTTTACGTCTGCCTAAGAATCGTTCGATTTTGTTCGATGTGCGTCTCTAAAAAAGTTGTGTTAATTTATTATGCGCTCTTGAATGTAAATTAAACATTACTGTGGACAAAAAAATGCATTTTACAAGTAAGTATTAAAAGTAGTTATATAAACTTTGGAATGAAATATGTAACGTATATTTATCTCTCGATGATTAATGCCTAACATACTTTATGGGCACTCCAAAAATATATTTATCGAGCGTTTCGGAAACATCAGGTAGATTATTTAAATATCATAATTATATATATAATTATATACACATAAAGTAAAATTGGTTTATGTATAAAACAAGAAATTTAATGTTTGCTTTGTTCGGATAGTCGATGGAAAATTATGTAGGTGCGAACATTTGTGAATAATTATCTGGCTTTTTATGAATTATTTGTAATGAATTTACATTTATCAAGAACGAACTGTGAAAAGAATGGCGGTGGTATTACCGAAAGTTAGAAGCCTAACCAGGAATTTTAATACCCATGGCCAAATATCAGAAATGCACCTTTGTTTTCATAAAAATAAATAATTTATATTTACATTATAATAATAATTAATATTTTAGTTAATTATAAAAAATAATAATTATAAAACTATTTAAGTTTTGTCATATTTTTAAAATTATAAATTTATTTATGCTATATTTAACTCCATTTGGCATGTACGGCGAATGGGCGCCTGTCGTTCGGGTCACACTCGCCATATCCTAGTTACGCCTCTGCCAAAAGTAAAATGTACAAATATATTAAAATAAAATACAGATAAGAATAGTGAACAATCATATTCGCCTACTACATTAAAAATTCTGAAGTCTTAATTATGGAAATTTATAACTAAAACATTAATGTTTAAAAATACATTAAAACATTTCTAATTTATAAAAAGTAAGTTTATAATTTACTTTATTATCGATAAAAACTATACTAAACAGGTCAGTTATCCTAATAATAAATTTCGGAACTTTTAACACCAGAAGAATAAAGTAAGTTATACAATTTTCACGTGTACAGTGATACCATTAGAAAAATAGTGTAACAAATGGAATAATGGAGAGTAATACGGACATAAGCAATCACTGAAGCTGCTTGTTTAAGCAGTTATAAATGTTAACATATATGTAGTCAACACCCATAATCGTAATTTATTCCACCCCCCTCTTCATTATTTTCTTGTTTTGACCTAAAAGTAAGAAACAGAGCTCAAGGCAAACAAAGTAATGGCAAGGATTTTTTGTGGGGAGGGGGTTAAGTAAGAGGCAATATTGTACAGTGAAATATCGTAATGTTTTTAATTGCAACATACCAAACATGTCAACCTGACCGAAAGTAATTAATGATTTGTAAGATCAACACTTAGACGCATTCCCAGACACACTACGTTCATTATTTTGTTTGACTTTAGCTTTGTTTCTTCAGCTTTGCTTCTAATATCCATTTTTATTCTAATAAAATTAGAATTTTATTAGAATAAAAATGGATTATTCAAATTAATTGCTGTCCGTGTGGGGAGGAATTATTTTTTATTTATTATTTTTCTTCGAACAAATTAATGCACATCGTTTCTTATACCTTACTCCCCTAATACCATGTAGTACATGGGCCGTACCCTCATGGTTTAACTGAAGTCTCCAGTTAATTGTTTGTTCTTGTGTCACAGAGAACGTAGAATATCGTTTTCATTTCATTATGACGAAGGTCAGGAACTAGGTGACCTTGAAAAAAAAATCTGTAAATAAAGTTTGCATAATACACCATTATCAATTTTCTGCTGCCATTGAAAGTTTTTTTTTTTTCTCTTTTGCAACCATAACCAACATGTTTAAATCATATACTGATGAATTTTTGAGAAAAGGGTTACCGAAGGCGAATTTACAGAAGATGGATATTAGACGTAGCAACTACTCGTTACTTAGGTACTAAAAAAATGGCAAACGAATAAATAAATTTTATTTGAATAAATAACGAATAAATGAATAATTTATTCTTAACTGAATAAGTGATTTTTTTTTAATGAAAGTGGCGCGCAAGTAAAGTAAAAGAAAAATACTGGGATCTGAGTTTTTAAAATTACTGTATTAACGGTATTTCAATTTCCCAAGATTTCAAAGTATTTAGTGGTACTAAATACTTTGAAATCTTGAAATTATAGAAATTCTATAGTATTTTGCTAATTTAGTTGCGGTGGGGGGGGGGGACATGGACATTTGTATCTGCCGTAGACAGAGGGGATTTTAGAAGAGGCATTTCGAGGTAGAGTAGGAGAAAACCCTAAAGATGAGTGGGCATTGAATAGCAAAAGTTATAAAGAGCAAAATGCGTGAGTACAAGCTGATCGGCTGTGGAAAGGCGAATCTTCCGAAGTAGCAAATAAGATGCTGAAGTAAGATCGGGGCCAAAAAAGAGAATTCTTGTCTGGGGGAGGGGAGTTGCCCCTCCCCCAGACAAGAAGTTGGAGGGGGAAGTGCCCCCCTCCAACTTTACTTCAAGTTAATAGTGGTGCGTCTGGTCCTGGCACACAAATACTCATACTAACATTGTGAAATCAGGGCTAAAAACGCTGCTACAAAAATGCAAAAGGACGTTGGTAACAGTGCGCTTAGTGCTGCCATATAAACCATTACATTATAATTAAGTTACAAACTCCTATACACCTTTCGGACTATATATAAGTATTAAGACGAGAGAGAGTGTTTGTTTCTATTGCAATTATCAGAGTGATTGGAATAATCCCATCACGGTCGAGGGCCAGGGATTCACAGAACAGAATTTGAAATAATACAAGTACATTTAAGAGGTCATAATCGATTATGGGCTTTCGACAGTTGATTTATAATCCATAATTAGAGAAGAGAGTGAGAGACAGTGTGAGTGACATAAATCACGCTCGACAAAGGCTGGGGGGGGGATTGGGGTTTACAGTACTATTGACTCGTTGCTTTTTAACCCTTACATTTACATGGGAGACACACAAACACAAGAGGAAGGAGGCCCCTCATGCACCCTGCAATGGGATTTACATTAGCTCTTTATGTTCCCTGAAGATAGTGCAGCACTTAAACTTTAGATTGAATCAGATAATATGACCAAAAATCAACGCAGCATTTACATCACCTTTTTTTACAAATATTTAATATTTTTTTGGTATTAAACTTTACAGACTTATACCCTTCAGAGCAATTTTGATGTTATGTAAAATATATGCGTAAAAAGGACTGACTATCCGAATTTTTTTCCATATTGTGCAGCAAAAATTATTTTTAAAGACCCCTTCCCAAATTTTCCCCCTCATTGATTTAACTTAGTTCACAAGTTGCCTCGTCACCTGTTGTTAAAATGACACGCCTATCGAGCAATCTAATTACCTCTCCTTCTCCAGTTTTTGCACGTTGTTGATGTAATTTGGCCCCCCCCCATTAACTTTGTTCGCTATAATTTTTCTTCCCTTCGTCAAGATATATTGTAGGGAAGAAAAAATCTCAACAACAGAGCTTTGCATTGTTTTTGATAGTACGCCATCCTGTTAAAAATATTGAAAACCTGGATGACAACGTGCATAAGCTTATGTTCAACGGCTTATGTAATAACCGATTATTGAAACAGATGTTGAAGACTAACCAATTAGTTCGGATGTTCTGGAGGGGATATAATATAGACAACATTGCGGCATCATGGGAGATTGGCACTCCGGGCTACAATGAATGGCGTGTGGCGGAATATATGGCCAGCGCATTCACGGTGTCCAAGAACTTGCCAATGTTAGAAATTCAGTTAGAGATTGTGGAAATGGCAAATGAGATTGGCTTCGAGGAAGTGGATGTAAGTAATGTGGTGGTACTGGAATCGCACAGTGATGAACTGACTAACGAGGATTTGTTTCAGTTACAGCAACAAAGGGGACGAGAAAAGGGTGTCTGAAACCTTCCGTTTGTTCTGGAAACGGATGGCAATTCTCGTTAAAAATGACCCAACATTGGAACGGAGTGTCAAGTTTTAGTTAAGGACTGGGTGATCTTTTGGGCTATTGTAATGAATTGTATCAAATGATGAAGCAGAATTCTGTTCGGAGGTCTATCCTTGGCTTCTTAAAACAGGAATAATTTGATATGATCAATACAGTGTGTAAATAATAAATGCTTAAGCATACAGTACAGTAGTTACGCGTGCACTTTTATTATTTTTTGTTTTTAATGAGTAGATAAGTGAGGTCAAAAATTTAACCAGAATTTCCCATTTATAAAAAAAAAAACATATCCGGTTTACGTCGTTTCGATATGCCTTGCTGTTCCTATACCACTCCGGTTCAAACTAATATTATAGTTCCTCCCAGCATCTCTATAGCTGATTGGGCTCGCCCAATCCTAGCTCCAACACTAAAGTCATTCTCAACGCCAACTTCCAATCAACCCATCAACACACCAGTTACAATTACTCCAGACTCGTCTTCCACTTCGCAGCTAACCACAAATGCTAAAGATATAGATCAGGGGTGTTCGACCTTTTAGCTTCCCTGGGCCACATTGGAAGAAGACGAGTTGTTTTGGGCCACACATAAAATACACTAACACTAACGATAGCTGATGAGCAAAAAAACGTAGACTATATAGTTAACATATTTAAGTAATTTAAACGTCATTAATTCATGAATATGTTTATTATAAAAGTAAAAGACAAGACAGCAACATGAAATTAGTGAGATGTTTGACATTGTTTTTGAGACACTAATGCTTCGATATTTGGTTCGATGGAAGTAGTTGCAATTCTCACTGAGTTCTCAAGGTGCTCATCAGATATTTTGGTTCTAGTTTTATTATTTGTGTGCTTCATCCTTGAAAATAGCTGCTCACAAATGTAGGTGCTTCCAAATAGCGATGACATGAATAAGGCATGATTGTGAAGCGAGGGATATTTTTCTCTGGGAAGATATATCTTAGAGAGGCGCCTCCGTAGCCAGGTGGGCAGGAGCAGCAGTGCGTAGCACACGCTTCTTGATTAGAAAATTGGCAGGTAATATGTTTATGTCGACTGAAAATGGAGTCGCAAATATACCAAAAGATTGATGATTTTATCGAAAATCTTGAAACCTGTTCTCAAATTCCTGTATCAAATCGTAAAGCTAGGCTGCATATTTTTCGTTGTTCACAGGACCGTGTTTAGCCAACGTGTCGAAATGCATAAAATTGTTTGCCTTAATTTGATATTGCCATAGTTTCATTTCGAACTCTGTTATAGTTTGAAACATGGTATTGATCAGTTGGTTTTCACCTTGAAGACGCATGTTTAATTCATTTAAATGAGCGGTCAAGTCTACTAAAAATGCCAAATCTGTGAACCAGTTTTCATCGTCAAGTTCTGGCACAAATTTTGTTTTTGATTCCATAAACGACTTGATTTCATTTCGCAAATCATAAAATCTTTTCAACATTTTACCTCGACTTAACCATCTTACTTCCGAAAAGTAAACGATATTCCCATAGTCAGCATCCATAAATTTAAGGAATTCCTGGAATTGGCGATGATTCAATCCCTTGGCCCTTATGAAATTTACAGCCTTGATGACAATCTGCATGACGTTATCCGTCTTTAAAGCTTTTGCGCATAAATTTTCTTGTACTATGCAGTGATATTTCATCATACGTAAATTTTGGGAGGCAATTGCATCGTGTTCTATTAATTTTACAAGTCCATCTCTTTTACCTATCATCGCAGGGGCACCATCAGTAGATACCAGATATGTTCACAATGGACAAAAGAAAATCGCTTTAACGTATTTTTCACTGCTTCGTATAAATCCTTGATTTAGTTGTCTTTTAAGGGCACTAAAGAAGTCATTTCTTCAGTGCTATTATATTCGTCATCAATACCTCTAATAAAAATTGCCAATTGAGCTGTATTAGTAGCATCAATACTTTAGTCTGTCGCCAAAGCATAAAATTAGCAGCTCTACTCCCCAAACCTTTTTCGATAGATTTTCCCATTTCATCACTTCGCCTGGCTATAGTCTGGTGAGACAAACTGATTTTAGAAAAATCCCCTTTTTTATCAGGGCAAATTATATCTGCCACGCTTTCCATACATTGCTTAATAAACTCGCCATCGGCATACGGTTTTGATATTTTTGCTATCAGGTTTGCAACCACATAACTAGCTTTTACAATAGAATCCGTTTGAATTGTTATTTTTTTAAAAAAACTTTGTTGAGATGATAGACTTCTTTTCAGTTCCGCTATTTTGTCTTTACGACACATTCCTTGATACGCACTAAATTTCGCAGCATGTTTTTGCGTGTAATGCCTTTACAAATTGTAGTCTTTGAAAACTGGCACAAATTCCCTACAAATTAAGCAGATTGCCTTAGTATTTGCCTCGACGAAAATGTAGTCATCTGTCCACTTTTCGTTGAACAATCTTCTTTCTTCTATAATTTTTATTTTTTTGGTTCGGTTTTCTTTTGAGACGCTGTGGAAGCCGTGCTGGAATTTAAAAAAAAAAAATAGATTGAAAATTAGAAAGCAAGGTTTAATAATCAAATAAAAATACATGTCTTCTAAATAACCAAAAATGTCTGTCGTTTACAAAATAACCAAAAATGTCTGTCGCCACAAACACACGTAACGTCTGCACCTTTCTTCGGTGTCAACTCGACTGTTTACAATTGCACATTGAAAGTCGTACCAGCGTACCCGTGGCGCACATAGAGAGACATCTATTGGTAAAAGTAGGAAGCAAGAGCACTAGCGCACCATTTATTATGTCGAGAAGTAACTACTCGCATGGGCGGCAATTTTGAATAAATACAATTATTTGAGGAATCATTTTATGAATCTCTCTTTGCTAAAGAACGTGTTAAATTCAAAAATTCATCGTTATAAATTAATAGCATGTTAAAATTGTATTTGTAGTATTATTAATGGTATTTTTAGTCGCAATCTTATAAAGTTTATAAGTTTACAATTTTTTGTCGGGCCGCATTCATAGCCGTCCTGGGCCGCGAGTTGGACAAGCCTGATATAGATAGAGAAGACAAATCCTCTGTCCACGATCATACGGCTACAGATGAACAAGAAGTCTTAGAGGAACCGACCTTAGAAATATATGCTGTGAGATGGATGTTCGTCCATTTTTTTTTTCCCCAGTATAAGAGGAAAAGCCTGAACGATACAGGCCGGCCATCATTCGCAAAAATACAGATGAAAATACGAAACCAATATAATGCGTACAATAATACAGTGGAAATGTCGAGGTTTCCACAGTAGCATCGACGACATTCTTTCACGTTATTGATGAATATCATCCGATAAGTGTCTGCTTCCAAGAAACTCCACAAGTAAACATAGTAGTGAACCGTTACGGTACATACAGACAAGACCGATTTCCTTTCAGTGATGCACATGGCAGAGTGACTAATTTAATCGATTCCAGAATCCCGTGCAAACATCTTTGGAAGTACAGTAGTTGCAGTACGAGTATTAGTCCAGTTTATATTCTCACTGGTCTCAGTTTACTTTCCCAATCAAGGATATGCACATGCAGATCTTGAAGCTTTAGTAACTGAACTACTGCCCCGGGTCCGTATCATGGGAGATATAACTGACACCATCCCGTGGGGGTCTCACCACCAAGACAGTCGAGGAAAATTTATTTAACTTATATTAATAGAAGTTCAAAATCTCTCACTCCTTAATACCGGAGTTGAAAGATATATCCATTTACCCACAGGAACAGCCTCTGCCATTGATATTTCCATATGTTCACCAGTCCTATATCCACTTATTGAATGGAATCTTGTATGATCCACTTAATGGTGACCATCTCCCTGTGGTCTGCAAAATATTAAAAAAAATAATGTTATACAACTCTTGCGACAATAGATGAACAACTGACCACTATTCAGCTTATAGACAATGCTATAACCCATGCATAAACCAAATATTAATGGCAGCTGAAGCTACGTACCTCGATCTTCTGCAAAATATCATAAACATGCCACAACGTGGTGGAACAATTAATGCAGTATATCCAAGAAGGGAAATAATGAGGCTTCCGAAAATATCCCACCTCCACCAACCAAATAAATTAAAAAAAAAATCCAGAGCTAGAGCCCAATATATCCGGCGTAGGAGTAGAAAGGAATCATGGATACGTTTCGCGTCCACAATGAACAATACAGATAGTCGTGTTATATGGAATAAAATCAGACAACTCAATCTGAAATATCCTTCAGTTCCAACCCCACTAATAAACTGGAATCGACAGGATATCACTTAACTCCGAGGAAATCGCAAACATTTTTGCAGCTACTTTTGCAACCGTATCAGCATATATCCCATCCTTTCAGAAAATGAAATCAGTACCTGAAAAATGTTAACTGGTATTAAAATTTAGTTTATAACTCCCATATAACCGTCCTTTCGACATAGAAGAATTGCGGAGAAGAACCCGATGGTGTTCATTATCGAATGGTACAGCAAATTAATAAAAGTCTCTAAATACATTACTATATTATATAATAAAATTTATATGAAAAAACTATTATCCAAACTCCTGGCGCCGCTCTGTTGTAATTGCCTTCCTCAAACCTGGAAAAGATCATACGATTCCCACAAATTATCGACCGGTAGCTCAAACAAATTGCTTCGGGAAAACCCTGGAGAAAATGGTGAATAATCGACTAATTAGTTCTTAGAAACAATGTACTAAACATTAATCAATATGGCTTTCGTAAAAATAGATCATCGCTAGACCCCTTGATAAAAGCAGAGGCAAATATTCAAAATTCCTTAGAAATTGCCTTTCTAAGGAATGAGAATCTAATTATGATCAGTTTCGATATAGAAAAGGCCTTCGGTACTATCTGGAGATATGGCATTCTGAACGACCTCTATAACTATGGTTGTAGGGGTCGAGGACACTCACCAATCTTATGTTTGCGAGGACATCTACCAATCTTAATACAACATTTTCTGAAGCACAGAACCTTCCAAGTGAAATACGAAAACAATCTGCCACAAACATATACTCAAGAGAAAAGTTCCTCAGGTCTCAGTTCTCAATGCTACTTTGTTTGAAATCAAAATAAATTCTATTACAAAAGACAGGCCGAACACAGTTTGAACATTCCTTTATGCAGATGACGACGTTACCATTTCATGCCATTATTAACGTGAGCATGACTGAAAGGCAATTACAAGGCGCAGTTAAAAAATAGAATTGGGTACAAAATACAATGGATACAGAATATCACAACAAAAAACAATGGCCATACATTTCTGTGGAAAGCAAAAAATGCACCCAGATCCAGAAATAAGACTAGAAAATCAGCTGATATCTCTAGCAAATAGCATACTTTTCATTGGTTTGATTCTTGATAAAAAGTTTAACTTCTTTGAACATCAAATTCCTGTGAATCAAATTTCTAAAAAACTAAATATTAGAGTTCTTTGTGCGATGATGTGGGGAGCTGATCGGTACACACTGTTTTGCTTGTACCGTGCTTTAATTAGATAAAGACTAGACTATGTGTACAGCTCGTGCAGACCAAGTGTTGTCAGATAGCTTGACTCCATACATCACGGTGCCTTACAAATTTCTCTAGATGCATTACAGAACATCGCCTGCACAAAGCTTATATGCGGTGGCCGGCCTATGGGCCTTCACTATATCTCCGTAGACAAATGCTATTGTTAAACTATGCCATTAAAATGCGAAGCCTTCCTTATCATCCTACTTTTCAATATCTTTTCAATCCATAGCGGGAGAACTTGTACAGAAACAAACCACAGTAAAATGGGGCCTAAACTTTGAAAACATATGAGAATAATAGTATAACTAATCCACCATGGCACACTTTTACTCCTAACTCTGACACTTATTTTCAACAGTAGGGAAAAGCGCTCTGACAAATGTCAACATAAAACAGATGCATGCAGCCTACTCATCAGTTCTCTAAATATCTTCAAATATATACGTGCTTTGAGTGACCGGGATTCAAACTCCTTACTGCTGAATACAGTGATGTTCTTATATTCTTTCGATCCTGTGAGATTCTCTGACTGTGGTCGTCTCGGAGTATAAACAGAGAATTTGTTTATTTCTATACAGACGGCTTTAAAACACCCAATAGGTGTTGCAGTGGTCCTTCCATATGCTGTCATCTCACCGTTACTCCCAAACGCGTGCAGTAACTATTCCGCTGAGCTATTTTCCATAGTACTAGCCTTGAAATACATTGAAACTTCCATTCTGAAACATCTCATACATAGATTCAATAAGTGTAATAGATGCTCTCCAATGAAAGGGCGCACCATCTCGTCCCGTTCTTCACTGGATACAAGCTCATCTAATGAAGCTCAAAAAGAAAAGAAAACAAGTAAATATTTGTTGGATCCCAGGATATGCAAGTATTGACGGAAATGGAAGTGCCGATTGGGCAGAAAAGAATCCTACAAAAAGAAATCTGCTCAATAAAGTTCCACATTCCGATTACAGACTTATTAAACAGACTCTCAACACTCAATGATCACAAATCTGTTAGATCAACTAAGTAATAAATTTGTGAACATAAACATGGTTGCCAGATGTCCTTTTTTAAAAGGATAATCCTTTATTTTAGCCAAACTGTCCTTGTCCTTTATTGAAACGAGAAAGGATGTAATTTGTCCTTTATTTTATTTTTCAATACCAGTTTCTCGTAATGGCAGTGTGGATTTCCACACATGCGTAGGAGGCATACGCTTCGGACCCCGCATGCGCATTGCTTCCAAACCGAAAAAAAAATTACAATTTCATTTCAAAGCTTTAACAGAGGATATGTTAAAAACCCCCTCAAATGCAAAATCCGCCACTGAAAAATGAATCATAAAGAGATAATCTTAACCTATTCTAGCCTCTTCGGCTCATATATGTAGTTTCACGAACACCATGCACTTAACTTCATACTTCTCAATGAAATTATATTTTTCAAACTTGCACCTGTGTGGCCATGATCTAATTTTCACGAAAATCGTGCGACTGGTAGATAATTAATAAAATCATGTATCGGAAAAATCACTTTTTATTATATGGAGTTCAATGGCTTTGTTTAAATTGTTTTTCCTATAACTTTACAAAGAAACATTGATCTATTTCATATATATACGGTTATAGGCACCTACATATTTCATGTTATATACAAACATATTTTATTTTTTAGCTATCAAAAATGGAATCCCCCCCCCCCCAAAAAAAGAGGCTTTGTTCTTTAAACAAAAATTGGGAGCAAGAATACTAATGGCTAGCTTCAACAAATGATCCTCATAAGGCGAGTGTCGCCTATGCAGAAATGTATTTAAAGTTGGTTATATGGGCATCTTAGCAGTTACTCAGCATAAAAATTCGCAAGCTTTATAAATCGGCTCAAAAATCGACAAATTCTTCAAATAGTCTTGATAGGTTTCTTGTGAAAAAGAATACGAAAGAAGAGGATTTAGTTACTGCTGAAATAACTCATATTTATTATTCAATTAAGCATCACCATTCTTATAACTCATTAGATTGTAGCATGAAATTGAACTCTAAACTTTACAATGATTCAAAAATATCATGTGGAAGAACTACATCTGCTGTCATTGTTTGTAATAGTTTGTTAAAAAGCATTGCAAATTGTTTTGGATGATTTAAAACATCACGATTCCACCAGTATTGTTTTGTTTTCAGATTGATGCTTCTAATAGAAATAATATAAAAATGTTTCCTTGTCAATTCAGTCCCATTATTTAATTGATTTTTTTGAAAATGCTGATGAAAGTGCAAATGCCTAAAAAAATTCAGTGAGTAATTTAGGATTGGATTGGCATCTAGTTTCAGTGCAGACAATGAAACTTGTAATTTTGGGAATAATAAATCCTTATTCCAAAATATTAAGAAATTAAAGCAAACTGTCATGCTCACATTATTCATAATTTAGCTAAATATGCTTTCGGTAATTTAGATATTGATATAGAAAATATTGTGTTGAAAATATATGGTCATTTTTCTGTTTCAGCTAAAAGAAGGGATAACCTTAAAATAACCCCGGGGGCTCACATCTGGTGAGTATGGGCTTGGCACACCCAGGGTCCTGAGCTGGATATTATCATTCTTCTCTTTCTTGGTGATTCCCTTCTACTTTTCTCTCTCTCTCTCTCTCTCTCTCTCTCTCTCTCTCTCTCTCTCTCTCTCTCTCTCTCTTAGGGTAATTTGGGAATTTTTTTTTTTTGGCTGGTGCAGCATAAGCCTCAGGCTTCCTTGCACCATATAGCTAATAATAATAATAATAATAAGTATTTCATGAGTTTGCCGAAACAGAGTTTAAGGAAATTTTAAGGGACGTGCCAACTAGATGGCTTACTTTACAGCCATGTATAAAACGAATTTTGCTTTCATGGAAGGCTTTGAACCTTTATTTCGTAAACAAACCAAAAGACTGTTCCAAACGGCTTTTTAAAATCCTTCAAATTAATGAAAATTCAACAGAGGTCCCTATAATTATAGAATTATATTTTCTTTTCTCAATGTATGCGATCAAAATAATTTGCAAAGCAATCAAAGAGCTTGAAAAGAACGAAACGTGTTCCAGTGATATTTTTTATATAATGAATGATCTAAAAAATTCACTGAAGAATGTCTTGATCAAGAATTTTTTGGGTATCAAGTTCGGCATTTTCAGAAATTACTCGGCAAATTAAGCTTTAAAAATGGTTCTCCTAACTGTGGCTTATTTGTTAAAGTAGCAGAATATTTTAAATTAATAGAAAAACTAAAGTTTGGATATGAATGATTTATTTGATGAGGTTTCAGTATTGAAAACAAATTATGAAACTGTGTCAACCTCTGAAAAATTTAAAACTTGTTCCAATATTTCGAGTCAATGGCATTTAATTTTGAAAAGTGTTGATTTTACGCTTTCAAATATTTTCAAGGTCATTTCTTATGTTTTTTCGATACCTGGGACTTCGTCAAATTCAGAAAGGATTTTTAGTGTAATGAACTCGAAGTGGAGGGATAGCGAAATAGATATTCAGTTTCACTCAAAAAGTGAATAAATGATCTACTTCAATTTTAAAGATAATTGCTTAGATTTTTCGGAGAAAATTAAAAATGATGCCCAAATTCTTAAGGCTTAAGGATGATTTCTAGCTCTTAAATCAGTACGGTTTTTTTTTTTTTTTTGCTTTTATTTCACCTGAAATCCAAGTATATGATATCAAAATTATTTTTGGTATTCAGTTCTTTTGTGACCACATCATAGTATCCAATCAAATTGGTCAGACAAGACCTCACTTTAACAAACCCATGCTGTGTCTTAACTATTACTGCAGTATTGTCTACATGATCTTGCAATGTTTTTTTAACCAGTGATTCCATTATCCATTTTTAAGGGGAAATTATTCCATTATTAAGGGGAAACCCTTAACACAAGTTAAACTAACAAGTCTATAGTTACTTGTCACCTTTTGAATCCCCTTTGTGAATTGGTGATACATTTGCACACCTCCAGTCCGTGGGGACCTCCCCCGAGTCCAAGGAAGCTCTCATAATTATGGCTAAGGGTTTGCTTACATCCTTTGCTGCCTCCTTTAATATAACTGGATAGATCCCGTCCACCCCAGGTGCCTTTTTTATGTTTAAGTTCAACAATTTCTCCTCCACTTTGCTCTCAGTTATTACAAAATCACTTAGCTCCCTGTTAGAGTTTGATAAACTTCTGGCATTTCCCTCATTGAATAACTCCTCATGTGTGAATGTAGATGCAAAATGCTCATTCAGTTTATCAGTTACCTTAGCGTGATCATCAACAGTCAACCCATCTATGTTAAGTGGTCCAATCTGATTCATCCCTTTCCTTCTAGAGTTTACATAAGTAAAGAACTCTTTGCTGTTTTTCTTTGCATCCTTTGCTAAGCATTTCTCGTAATCTGCCTCCGCCTGCCTCCTCCTTTGTGACTTGATCACAGACTAGTTTATATCTGCCATAGGCTTTTGTCTCACGTGATATTTTATTGCATCTCATACATTTTTCTTCTCTGCCATGAGCCTCATTAGTTCATCTGACATCCATTTAGGCCTAAACCTTGAATAATATTTCTTAGTTGGAATGAAAAGCCTAGTAGCCTCCAAGATTAAGTCCCTGAAGGCTTCCCATTTAGAATTCAACGTTGGTAACATCATCAGTTGATCCACTGTACAGAATTTAAAAATTGTCTGAGACCTCTGTAGTCACCTTTACGAAAGCAAAAGCTCTTCCCTTTAGCCTTGATGGTAGTTACATCTTTAAGTAATTCCCACATTAGTACATTGTGATCACTGTCGCCTAGTGGTTTCTTTATTTGCATCTTAATGCATGAATAATCACTGCTGATAATCAGATGAAGAGTATTACTTCCTCTGGTTGCCTCTCGAACATGTTGCCGTAGAAAACAGTCATCCAATAAATCCCGTAAACTCTTGCTAGTGTGTGAGTGACCAACCCACAAGTTCCAGTCAATATCTGGAAAGTTAAAATCCCCCATTATAAGACATTCTGATTTACTGGCCCACTATTTCTTTGCACAATTGCTCATTATACGCATCAGGTTCATTAGGTCTATAACACACACACCTACTCATTTTTCCTTTCCCATTGCTTATGTCACACCAAACAGACTCAACATTGCATTGTCCACCAACATCAGTTGGATGCGCACTTCCTTTAGATTATGTGTTTCTTAACTAACAGCATAACCCCTTCCTGTCCTGTCTATCCTTTCTGTGCACATCGTACTCCCCAAATTCCAATTTTGCACTTATGTCTGTGTGACACCACATCTCTGATATCCCAACAATATCTGCCTTTGATGTCTTGACTAGCACTTCAAGCTCATGAAATTTATTAACTATACTCCTAGCATTGGTGTACATGCAAGTATACATGCACCTATTTCTACTCTTAGTTACCCTAACACAGCCCATGTATTTATTTGTTCCATTATGACTGCCAGCAGTCCTGGAAATCTCCATTGCCTTCTTTTCCATGCTGCTGCTCATTCCAATATAAGCAGTGCAAGAATCACTTTTGCCTCTGCCTGCGGCCACTGCTAACCTTTTATTACTGTTAACCTCGAGATATATATACGTTACGCTATTTCTTATCGACTACAATATGGCGGCTAGTTCAACGATATTGGCGCCAACGCCGGGAATCGTAACTTCCAAAAATCGCTAGTTAAATTCAAAATAAGAGGCTAACGAACGCTACTAAACCTATTTAATATTTCTGTAAAACACAATGTAGTATGTTAATGAAGAATACGGTAAAAATTAAAAATACTTATCCCTTTACAGCAGCAAAAAACCCGACTGTTCTCTTCCGTGACTAGATGCCCTCTCATGCTTATAATTGGAGACAGGTACTGTTATGGATAAAGAGATGGTTGGGTGGCAGAAGACAGATGGTGGTTATAAGTGGGCATTGCTCTTCATGGACTAATGTTATTAGTGGAGTCCCCAGGCCCATAGTTGTGTTCCATATGTATTAATGATACTGACGAAGGCATATCAGACTTATTGTTAAAGTTTGCAGACGATACAAAGGTTGGCAGTGTGGTTAATGACAGATCAAAGTATCGCTTGATAAATTAGGCAGGTGGGGTGAGAGGTGGTAACTGAGGTTTAACATTGGTAAAAGAAAGATACCTGCATATGGACAGCAGTAACTCCAGAATAAGATGCCAAGGTGGCGAAGAACAAAAAAAAAAAACCTACAGGTTATTGTACGGTGGAACATGAATTCTCTGACAGTGCAAACAGACTACCAGAACAGTTCATGGGGTTCTGTCAATGATGATGGTATTCTAGGTTTACTTTTCTACAAATTGGGTAAGATTAATGAGATCCTGCACGCATAGGATTACAGGGGCTAAATCTATACCACCAAGTGATCAATCTGATGGCGTCAGCAGAGAATCCCGTCTCTAAAATAGACCAGCAAGGGAAGCCACGCTCTAAAAACAAGGGACAGAAGAAAACATATATAGTATTGTATATTCTCATTTATTACTTAAGTTTTAAATATACAGTAGTGACTCCAGAATTCCGCATCTCCTTAGGTTACAATTGATTTAAAATACGAAAGGTACAGGAAACGCAATTCGTCTCTCACGGAGATCACGCTTGCGCAGCATCCTTTGTATGCCAGCGGCGGGCACAGGTCGTCCTCTAGCGACGTTGAAGATGGAATACACTCTAGATGATGTTGGCAATACTTGTAGGTACCTTCACCATGTCTTCTGGTACTAATCCATGAATCTTCCAGTCTGCAGACAACCGTGCTCACGCCGACCGGGCTAGCCGAGTGGGTAAAGTACCTGCCCGGCAACCCAAAGGTCGCGGGTTCGATTCCCGCCTCGGGCTTGGATCAAAGTACTGCAAAAAAAAACCTTGGGAGGTGCAATATGGCCACAGAAGCCGATGCGCCAACAACTACCAAATAAAAAAAAAAAAAAAAAAAACAACCGTGCTCACGATTAACGTTGAGCTTTAGACTGACCATCCTCAATCCTTCTGATGGCTCGTCAGCAAAAACATTCTGACAGAGGTTCCCATCAACTGGTTCTAGCAGTTAGCAAGGTTGATACGATTGCTGTTATTTTACACTATGTGGATAAGACCTAGATACGAAGCGTGTCGAAGACCGGCGAAATTTTCGTGAGCTTTTTTCACACCGCAGGCAAGTTGTTTGGTTTTCACAAGAGCAGTAGTTTTATTCCTGGAAACTTGGGAGTTCTATCCCGTAATGCTACAAACCGAATCAAGAATACAAGCAATTTTCATACATACTTGTATACTGATGCTTCATGGCTCAAAAGAAACAATTTGTATAACCAATAATTTGCAGAAATTACTGCCCTCATGTTGGTAGAATCGCAGTCCTACTCACACCGGGTGAAAAAGACCTGCGTTCGATGTCGCGAGAAATTTTTATGGACATTTCTCACAACATGGCTGAATTAGTCGGTTTCAGGCGAGGATAGCATGGGTTCTTCCCCCCCCCCCCCGATAACTCGGGTTTTTCGTCCAGCGAACAGAAATTCGACCACAGAACAAAAGCAATTTACAGACAGTATACAGGGAGCAATATGGCCTTAGTCTCTGATACTCCCAAAGATAACTCCTACAATGCAGAAATTACTGGTTGTACGCTTATTTGCAGATATTATTGAAAATTGCTGCATAACCAACAAACCAACATTGCAAAAATTACAGTAATTTTCAGAAAATGTGTCTTAACTGCCTTGGCATAAAGAGAGCGAGAACACTCTTTATTGCCGTTATTATCATGAACGGGAGTATGCCCGTTAGCACAGTGCATATTAAGCACCGTCCTCCCAACACCGGATGTAAAAGGCCCGCGTTCGAATTGTTATTGACGCCAGGAACTTTTTTGGGATTACTTGGTCGGTTTCAAGCGCAGATAGGAAGGTTCACCCCCCCCCCCCGCTCCGGAAACTCGGGTTTTTCGTCTAGAAATCGTAATTAGGCTTTCACGGCTAATTTGAGTTAATACACCTTATTAAGCAACGCTTGTAATTATGAAGCATGGTACTTCATCCAATTCTGTGGTCCTCCTTGAAAGGTTGCTTGTATTGCACAAAGAACATGTGTTTGTAGAATATTATCCACGTTCGCAAAAGCAAATCAATGCGTCAGAGAAGGAAAAAGTAGTTCAAGCGAATTGAGCTGTTTCCTCAGTGATCTCATTCTGGAAAGAAATCAGAATGGTTTCGTTTCTTGGAATTGGTTTTTGAGACTGACCCTGGCCTATCATACCATTTGCTATCTGGATAATTTTCGACTGGTGAAATTAGCGGTCATAATCAATTTGGAAATATCACCGTTCATTATGGCTGGTATTTGGATATGTACTATATGCATTTTCTGTCGGATTAGCCAATGGCCTTAGACTTTGGCAAATTACAGTGTTTAAAGGTGCTATTTTCCCCTCTGATAGCAGCTTTCAGTGTCCTTGAGTTTGATAACTCATCATCATTGTGTTGTGCATTAGTGTCGAGACAGCGAGTTTAGAATCTGCTTCAGCTGTTGCATTCATTACCTCCCATGGGGAACCGTCAACAAGAAATCGTTCTTGTTGACGGTTATACTAGTTCTTGTAAGTTTGTTTTTTGAACACAATTTTCCTAAGAACGCTTTCCTATTTCAGCAACAGTAACTAAAGAGTGAGCTGAAATTATCCTAATGAATTTTAATTGAAAGATTCAGGGTATAAGGTTCTGAAATTACGTAACGCACGTGATGAGAATGATTTGGATATGAGAGTTGAATTTGCAGAAAAGTTTCTACAAATATGCGAAAATAATGAAAATTTGCCCAATGAAATCTTGCGGTCCGACGGGTTAATTTTGACGATCAGTGGCCATATTAACTGATACAGTAATGTTTATTGTGCCATTGAGAGTTCTGATATACAGGAGCGAGAGTGCAATAGCACGCGCTCTTTGAGTGGCCCGGGGTTCAAGCCCGTGACTGCTAAATACGATTAATGTTTCCTTTATTGTAAACTTCACTGACCTGGTGGTCGTGCCGGAGTATAAACAAGAACATAATTAAAAGGAATTAAACTCTCCAGGTGTTGTTTCTGGAGCCAGCATAAATGTAACTTTAATTTCAGACAGCTTATCAACGAAATTCCTAAATTAAATATCACCATACAAGTACTGTAGATGGGGAGTAACGAAATACTGAAGGTTGACTATATTGTAGAGATTTTGGCATTTCATTAAAACAATTACTCGTTATAAATTTGTTTGGCACAGCCAAACAAATTTAGGCTTGATTAGAGTTTGCTTGTTTAATAAATAAGGTAACGAAAATCTTTGGATGTACGGCCCTATTTATAAAATTTTATTTTTAATTAATGAAATGAACCGCGATCCGTTTTTGGACCACAATATTAAATATTTGAAATTATCTTTCAGTGACATTTCACAGCCGGCATAACTCACCAGGACTGAAGTTTAGGGAGACGCAGAAATGGCGGCTGTGAAATGTCACTGAAAGATAATTTACAGTTTGGAGTTCACAAAAAAAGTTGCAGTTAGCAGGAGCCTCACTTTTATTTCGCGCACGTTTGACATGAAATGCTTTCTGCAGGCAATTAGAATGTGCTCTTTGAAATCGTTTCTTAATATGTCGTTTCGGATGACTTCATGATCCTGACAGAGTTTCTCATTGCTGCTCTTTTCTAGTGGATCGAATTAACGTTTCTTCTGTCCTGAAATAAACAAATAGGCAATCCGAACTCCTCTTTCTTTAATGAGCTCAAATATTTCGCTTTTGGGCGTTTCGATTTCACTCATTGTTTCAGTTGAAATTTGGTACTTAAGATAGGCAAAGGCGATATTGAATGGCCATTTGTTTTCTCAAATTCTTTTTCGAGGCGGATGTGTTTTATATTGCATTGGTTCTTCAGCGGCGCAGGTGTGACCTTCAATTTCGATTCTCGAAAATTAATATAATAGTAACATACGAGAAGGGATCGCATTATTAAAAAAAAACAAAAATTATTCATTTTATAGGGTATATAACTTCTGTTCATTTCAGACTTGAACGGAGATTTGGCTGGAAAGTCGAAATTCTTATTCTTCACTTTTTATATTCCTCGCTTTAAGAAGTCCTGCTGCAGTTGTTATATGTATTGATCTTATCGGGTCCTGCAATAAATTAAACCAATAAGGTAAGTTTCTCTTCAGTGCAGGTGGAAAATGAACTAGAACCAAACGATTAATTTAAATAACAAAATAAATAAATTTATTAATTATTAAATTTATTAAATTAACTAAAGTATTTCATATTAAGTTTAAAAAGATGGTAAATAGAAAAATATTAAGGAATTTAAGCAGTGAACACAAACATTGCAGTGACAATCAATTTTGGTCGAAAACAGTCAATCTTTATAATTTGTAATTTCATTTAATTGAAATTACAAATTTCATTACTATAGCGCTGTTTTACACTATAGTGACCCGCACCCTAACTGCACTTTGAAGTAATCAAACATAGGGATCTCATCTGTGGATCGGTTGATCCGCCATGGGAAACGTGCTGGTCTGGACGTCTGCTGAGGATGATAAATACCCACTCTCTGTCTTCACATCCATATAATAATAATGTAATAATGAAGATACCGTGTAGCGGAGTAGGTGTTCTTCAGTTTAGCATGGCATTGATATTATACAAGGTATAATTCATTGATACAAGGCACAATATGATATGGGTTTAAATTAACTATATAATATCGGTGTAGATACACCATATGCCTTGCCCATTGAATCTTCAAATACTGTATCATTCTGTAAACCATTTGGCATCTCTCATATTGTGGAACCACTTCGCAACTGTGATGGTATGTTTGCATTATCAGGGTACCTGCCCACCCACCGATGATAGGTCAACAGCTTTGAACCGGTGATCGTCTGGGTGGTAGTATCCACTGAGAATAAATAACAGTAGTCTTCTACACTAGAGAAGCGTTACTTATTCGTAGTGGAGTACCTGGTATCTCGTTGTTGAAGGTAGTCACGATATGAGATACAATTAAAAACGATGCCTTCACACTACGTACGTAGTTTAATTTATGGGTCTGTTGTATTTACACCGATATCATATAGTTAATTTAAATGCACGTCATATTATGCCTTGCGCATTGAATCTTCAAATAAATGTTAGTAGAGTGCAGTTACAAAGTGGTTCCCCCTGCCCCGGTGGAAGCTGTCGGGCTTTAGCGCCCGAGGACACGATACACGGAAAAACAATCGTTTTATAGGTCAAATTGGCGCCTCTGAAATAGTTTTTAGTGAGGGTACCCTTCCTCCCGAAAGAAAAATTCCTGTGTGCGCGAAGTAGTGTTCTATGTGGGTTTTCCTTTTATATATATTCTCTGTTCATCTGTATTTATTTATAAAAATACTTTATTTAAAATACTTTCTTAATTCTTTCTATAAAAATATTCGTTATTTTTCATTAATGTAAAGTATCCACAGACCGCATGTGACATGCAGGGCTTAGTCAGAGGAGGACTATACCTTCTTTTGACTTTGCTTCTCCGTTGTGGTTTACCCGTGGAGTAATTGTGCTGCTTAGTTACTGTATGGAACGTGACTATGTTTTGACAAGTATTAATTAGGTTCTCTTTGGCAAATATCAACGCAGAGTTTATGAAAATATTTAAAAGCATATATCCATTCTTCTGTCTTTACTTCAGGGAAGAATTATACGAGGTTTATGCTTCTCTTGTAAGTTTTTTTTCTTTCTTTGTTGTTATTAACTTAATTCGCTTGAAATAAAAAAAAAAAAAATAAATGACCCGGAACAGCAGATTGTGCTATCGGGTAGATGTCGTAAAAATAACTCATTTTATAGGATTAAATAAATAATATCAGTTCATTGGTTTCCAACTATTATTCGTGTCAACGCAACTGATATTGACAAGGAATTGACCCTGTACGGTCGAAGGCAGAGGGGATTACACGGTAGAATCACACTTTAACAACAGTTATGGCGACAAAATCCATAGATAAATACAGTAATTCTATAACTCAATTTGTGGAATTTGTTACTAATAGTCACATGGTTACATATCATCGCACAGTTTGCATTACAGTGATGCCGTATACATTTACATTATATTGATAGTACACAAATAGTGCATATGAGGAAATTTTTGTTATAGAATAAGTAATGTAATTCATGTACAATGCTTATGTGTTTAAGTAGGTAATTTTTTTTTCTACTAATTTCTTAGTAACTTCTCTTATATAAAGTTTATTATTCAAGGGAGGAAGAAGATTAATTTCGCGCTTACTTATTTAAGTGTGGGGTAAAGTAGTGATATAAGCGTACTAATTCTATTAGCTTTCGGGATGAGCTAGGGCTTAGATCGATGTTTTTTTTTTTTTTTTTTTGGTGGAATTCGAATGTCAGTGTATTACGAAGGAAGAAAACCACTAATTCAACAGCCGACCGAGCTAGCCGGGTGGGTAAAGTGCCTGCCTGGCAACCCAAAGGTCGCGGGTTCGAATCCCGCCTCGGGCTTGGATCGAAGTACTGCAAAAACCTTGGGAGGTGCACTATGGCCACAGAAGCCGATGCGCGAACAACTACCAAAAAAAAAAAAAAAAAAAACTAATTCAACAGAAACTTTAAAAACGCAGATAATGGGCTTACTATTAATAAGTTTCCTTAATTGGATTAAATTAATATTTGAATCCTAGAAATAATTCACCATAATCCACTCCTCATATTAGCCAATTTTTAGCTCATCTGAATGCAATGGATTAAAATCATAGAACACAGATGCTTGCTTTTTTTTTTTTTTTTTTTTTTGTAGTTGTTGGCGCATCGGCTTCTGTGGCCATAGTGCACCTCCCAAGGTTTTTGCAGTTCTTTGATCCAAGCCCGAGGCGGCTCGAACTCGCGACCTTTGGGTTGCCAGGGAGGCACTTTACCCACCCGGCTAGCCCGGTCGGCAAACACAGATGCAATGATGTGTATCATTTTAGATTACTGTTGGGAGCATATGAATTACGTTTTGTTTAAGCTTCCAAATTTAAGTCGTATTTTTAGTTCTATTAATATGAGACGTGGAAGAGAAGTTTGGAATCAGAGTAAATTGCAAGGTCTTTTTATAAATATATCTTTTTAATTGTTTAATTCAAAACATGCAAACAGAAGATTGGAACGATAACTTTTGTGAGGCACATGTGCAGATTTTTAAAAATCAATATTCAGACAAAAGAAGGTGAAACGAAAGAGGACTCTGCAGAGGATATCATTTATGGTCTTGTCACGGATGGGATATCGTAGAGAAACTTGGGGATACGAGAGGAGGACTCTGCAGAGGATATCATTTATTGTCTTATTATTCAAAACAGCCTGTGTAGCAGTATTAAAAATAAGAGCAATTTTAACATCGTTATTATATGCAAGTAATGACACAATAATAATTAAGAGTGGTGAAAAGTGCAAACAGGAGCGTCGATTACGTAAGTCATCTGTAATTGTTTCAGGTGGGAGGTGAAATAGCAATATGTCGCCAGTCTTTCATTAGGTTCGGCCTACCTGATTTGGAAGAGGATAAATCATATAGGAGAAAAATATCTCTGGGCAGGGCAGTTGCTAAATAAATTACTTAAATAAAATAAATATTTTTTTGTTTTTACCCGCGGACGACTATACAGGGTCAGAGGAGTTCGCAAGATAGAAAGTATACAAGAATAGCACCGTATTTAATAGTCACTCATTACGTACCCTCGCACTTGCCACTTCACTATGACAGCTTGTTAGGACTCTAGAATATAGAAGACTGAAGAATTTTAAGACAAGATTAGGAATAAGGTCCTACCCTACTATGTCAAATGCGAAGTATGCGCTCATGACCTTGAAAGAATGTTGAATAAATACAGAGGAATATGATATTGTTTGAATTTATAGAAGAAACACTGAATATTGCGTTGGTTAGTATTAAAATGAAATATGTTAATATACCTAATGTGTTAATAGTACTAGGTTAGCTGTTAAAATTAGTACAATACCGTAATGTTTACGCTGTTATGGCTTTAAAACAGGAACAAGAAGTCACTGGTGATAGTGATCTAACGTAACGGGTTCGGACTCCTCTTCATTTCAGGTTTCCATTATAATGGAATGCTGCAATGCTAATGTTTAGCGAGATATATCTCGCTACGTATCACTTTAAAGCGAGCGCAAAGTTTGTGCTTTAAAAAAATAAAGCTAATGCGTTTTATTAACGGTTCAAGTAATATTTTCCTTGGAAATATGTTTAGCAGTTCTAAAGCAATTGAAATTTGTCTGGTTAGTCATGCTAACATCAAATGTATTGTCTTGAAAATATTTTTCACTTTGAAATATTACAGTCAAAAAACAAAGGCATATGATCAATTGAAAATTATATAAAAAGAAAATATCCTGTAACGTAAGAGTACAGTTAGTATTGTTAGTTAAAATTAAGCATAGTATCGCTTTGTTTCTCGTGGGGAAATTAAATATGATTTAAACTGAGAGAATTATGATGCTCTCTAATTAATAGAAGTTTACCTTTGATAGAAAACTGGAGGTGAAATGAATCCAGCTTAAATATCAAAATATAGAACTATACTTAAGTATTGTTATACATTATATTGAGTGGCCACTTCATTAAGTACACTTGCCCTTTCCACAAAATGGAGGAGTCTTTCAGTAGCAGCATCTGAAGACCATATACATGCGATATAAAACGAATGAGCTGATATGTAGGGTTGCTCTAAGAATACAAGTGGGAGAATGGACAAGCTGAAAGATTTAAGTGATTCTGAATGTGACATGGCAGTCAGTGCCAGACGAGCTATTATCAATGAGTAGCTTGGAAACTGCAACTCTATTGGATTTTTCGCGTACGGCTGTCTGAGGTGATCCAGTGGGGATTGTGTATGTTCGGAAACAGTTCGGTGATGAGAGAGGCCAACAGAGGATGAGAAGACTTGTGCAAGGTAAAAGAAGGGCTACAGGCAGTCAAATTACAACCCAGTACAACGGTGGTAACCAGAGGAATTTCAGAACGTACAATTCTTCATACCTAGTCACGGATGGAGTATCGTAGCCGAAGACCGAATCGGGTTCCACTCCTGTCAGCAAAAATCAAGAAGGTACGGATACAGTGATTTCAGGAACACCAACACTGGACAGTGGAGGAACACGTTTCTTAGTGTGCTCTGATAGGAGGACCACAAGAATATGGCAAAAACAGCATGAGTCCAATGGACGTATTCTCACAGGGGTTGATAATACAGGCAGCGTTGTATGGCGTGGGGAATGTTTTTGTGGTTTCCATTGGATCCCTTTATCACTAGAGCAACTTTTTGATACCACAGGTTATCTGGGAATCGTTTCCGACCAGGCACATCCCTTCATGTTTGCAGTATATCTATCTGTGAATGGATATTTCTATGAATAGTGTGTCATGTTACAACTCCAGATTTGTAGAGAACTCGTTTCAGCAACTTGAGAATGAATTCAGCCTACGCCTAATGCGATCGCTCCCCCAGTCACCAATATTAATCCAATTACGCATTTGTGGGATGGTGGAACGTGCTCTTTGAAATAGAGGACTGTATCTATACAATTTGCAACAACTTTGGGAAGAAATTGAGTCAACTGTGGCAGGCTATCTATACCGCATTGAGTCCATTTCACGACAAATCCAGATTGGTCTGAGGGCTGAAGTGAGACCTACTCGCTAACTAATGGGTGACCTAATAAAGTGGCCACTCAGTGAAAATTTTTAAAATCATACTCATTAAGCAAATGAGTTTAACTAAATCTGAACTTATTGCATAATTTCAGGTCACCATGATGTCATCGCTGTGTGTGTATATAATTTTCCTTGGTCTTCTAACAGGTAAGTGTGACAAATAATGCTTTAAGCTATCTTAAATAGCGCCAAAATTTACAAAAAGTAAACATATGAATAAATATTAAATTTCTTGGGTGTAAATTCGTTAACTAAGTGATCTTACTAAATAATTTAAATAACTCCTATTTTAATATTACATAAAATAACAAGAGAATTTTCGTCCTGTCCATAATGGTGGCAACCCCAATTTTATACTTCTTTTAAGGTTTATTATTTTATCTTTTTTACTCACCAAATCCTTCACAGTTAACCAAATGTAATTGTATTTCTCAACTACCTTGCACAGTTTCAAAGAGGATAGGTTTTCGAGTTCCCAAGTTTATATTACAATAAGTTTAATATTTTCAATATTTGTATATAATATTGGTGTAAACACACCGTAGACAACTCTTAAACAAAAACTCCATTAGTAGTTTGAAGGGCGGCATTTTATCTGTATTTCGTATTGTGCTCTTCCTTCACAACGAGTTGGCATGTATTGCACTACCTCGAATAAGTAAAGGTAAGGTAAGTTGTTGTTTTGGTTGTTAGGAGCAGTAGCAACTAAGGCCATATTGCTCCGGATAAGGTAAGCTGCAGCCATTATCAACTCACTGCAGGATGGAAGCCTCCTCAACAATTCATGCTGAGAGAAAATGGACCATAATCTGCCACGCTGGTCCAGTGGTGGTTGGAAGATCGACCGTATTTAGCAGTAAGGGGCTTTGAACCCCGGTCTACTCAAAGAGCGTGTGCTACATCACTCCCGCTCTTGACCACTCGGCTACGGAGGTAACGCTTCACTAAGTAGTCTTCTCTTTTAGCGAAGCGTTACTTATTCGAGGTAGTGCAATACATGGCAACTCCTTGTGAAGGAAGAGCACAATATGAGATACAGATAAAATGATGCCCTTCAAACTACTAACGTAGTTTTTGTTTAAGAGTTGTCTATGGTGTGTTTACACCAATATTACATAGATTATTATACTCTTAAAGATAATGTTGCATTTAATTTCACTTAAATATTTTCAATATTTGTAGAAAACTGAATGAGCCATAAATTTTGAATAAGGAGTTTTTAATTAATTAATTATTATTTTTTAAGTTGGATGAACAAGTAATACATAACAAAATTAGTGCTCAAACAAATTGTGTGGCACAATTTTAAACATTTGGACAGGCATTTGGAGGGAATGGTGTGAATTTTTTTTTTTTTTTTTTTTTGGCTGATGCTGCATAAGCTCATACACATGCTTTCTTGCATCACATGCCACTACTACTATTACTACTACAGAACAATAACCTTTCATTTCGAACAATGACGTCCTAGATTCGATTAAGCAGCAACCTAGAGTAACGTTAATTGTTGACAAAGTTTAAATTCTCTATTCAAGGTAAAGAAAGTAGCCATTTTTTAAAGAGGAGGATTTTCACTGCAGAGTGTAATGACAAAAATAAAACCAATCAGCCTAACGTGATAAAATTCTCTCTTTTTATATGTGAATAATCGTGTAACCTTTCATTTTTGTGCAGTTTTAGATCTTTGAAATTCTTACAAGAGTTGCAACGATGGTATCGTGCAAATGTCCGAAAATGCTTTATTTCTGAATTAGTATACACGAAGGTGATTTGAAACAATTATCTGAAATTATTATTATTATCATCTCTTTATTCACCTTAGGTTCACCCCCTGAACAGCCTAGGACTAGGAGGGTGTACAAATATATTTTTTTTTATATACAGCATACAATTTTATACAAATTTTCGATATTTAAAATTATCACATTAATTAAAAAATTATATTTACTTAATAGCAAGCAACGATTAACTTTAAAATAAAATTGATATTAAATTAACATTGTAATTATATATACAGCTTGATCTACACATCATTTCCTCGATCATTTTCATTACAATTTGCTTAGCTTTTATATAAATAAAACTCAAATTTTATAGTAGTTCTTGTTATTTGGTCCACATATCGTCCATAATTTGGCTTCTGTATGTTCTATTTTTTCCACCCACACTTATTTGGATCTGTGTAGAAGGTGTTGGATCGTATTACACGGGAACATTCCTTTTAAAGAGTCCAGGTTAGTGAGCTTCATCCTAAGTGGAGGGTGCCAACTCTGGTGGTTTCCATTTCTTGCTTTTGGGAGTGAGATAATATCTTCCATCGATGGGGCATCGATCTGGCAGGTTAGCAAATGTGGACAGATTTTTTTTGAGAACATTGAATTTCCAAGGGGATCATGCCTAGCTTGACTAGAAGAATAGATTTGGAGATGGTGAATGGGATCCCTCCCAGACGGTTCAGCCACCGCAGAATCCAGTATTCCCTCGTCAGGAATCTGTTACGCAGAGAGGCAGGTGCAGAGGACCAGATTTCAGAGGCATATAGATTTATCGGAGTGAGACACTTATCAATGTATTGACAAATCAATTGATGTTGTGGCAGCCTACAAGCTCCTGGCGGATAGAGATAACATCGGTATTTTCGCAAATTCAATAACATAGAGTTTACTACCCGTTTATAATTGCTTGCAGTAACAGATAAGCTCGATAAACCGGAAAGTGCAAATTGTTTCTCATGGTCGTGGCCTCCAGAAATGTGCTTTCTGGAGGCCACGACCACACTATCTGATAAGAGTACATTATTGTCACTTACACCTTAAAAGAATATTATTTATTCATAGATTTTGTTACCATTAACAGAAAGAACAAGTTTGGCCAGGTTTCTGGATGTTGTGCCCGACCAAGAAGAACACCGACTAAAGAAAAGAGGGTAAGTGTCTCTTTACCATTTCCTATTTACTCTATTCATTGTTATACTTCAATTTTGCAAATATCGATTGGAATATGCCCTTCCTAGGAGACACTTATATCTCCAGATGAGGTTGAATTTGCCAAAATGTAATAAGTGATAATTATTATTATTAAGAATTTATCATTAATTTTTAATGATATATTTTTTTCGCAGTATTGTGCCATTCCACTACTAAGTCAAAGAAAATATACTCTTAAAATTTTTTTAGCGCATATCCGTGATGGTATATGTTCTAAAATTTACTCGTTCTTCTCAGCAGAAACCAGGGTTACGCTCATTAATACACACACTAGCCAAAAAAAAAAAAAAAAAAAAAACGAACCTTTATTCAGTATCGAATAAACGCTCGTATTTGCTGTTATTCGAAATAAAGGACTGACTTTGTTTCGAATAACAGCAAATGTGCGGCGCGGCATTGATTCTACAAGGTGTTTTAGTGCGTTCTTGTCTTATTGTACCCATTCTTCCAGCAAAGTTGAAGGAAGACTTCGTTGTCGAATAGTTCACCCCCAGCATATCCCACACGTTCTCAGCAGGCTTGAAATCAGGTGAATGTGGAGAGCCAGGGAAGATGGTGGAAATCCTTGTCACTGAATCATTCTAGCGTGATTCTGACAAAATGCGCTGTTGCATTTCATCCATCAAGTGGCCATCACCTTCGGGATGGAAGTGTAATATTGCAGGGTGCAGTAGATCTGATACAAAATTCAGGTACTCCCTGAAAGACATTCGACCTTCCACCGGTATCAACGGACCGAGTCCATGCCAACAAAACATTCCCCATACCTTGAGACACCTGCGGATGCTTTGGTTGTCTTAACAATGCAAGCAGAGTCCATCGCTTCGTGAGGTTTTCGGAAAACTCTGCCTATCATCAGTGTAAAACCAAGTGTATCGTGATTCGTCTGACCACATCACTTTCTTCCATTGTTCCACTGTCCAATTCACGACGTTCTCGGCGCCACCGTAAGCCGAGTTTTTCTATCTTTCTCCAAAAAAAAAAAAAAAAAAAAAATGGCTTCCAAATAGGCAGGCAACTGCCAATACCAAAATTTTTCGATCCCCTGCCTGTGGTATGGATTGAAATAGGGCAGTTCTGGGCTTGGTTGAATTCAGATGTTATTTGCTGCACACTGGATGTCTTATTTTTCCGTTCAGCCCTGTTTAGAGTACGGCTTCGCTTTTGGAGTATTGTTTTTCTGCCAAACTTACGTCTTTGAGATGTGGAAGAATCGCTTGCTTTCCAGTCATTAAAAACCTTTGAGATGAGAAATCAGTTATGTTATTCGTTTCTTGAATCGTGACTCCTGCTGATCGTGCACCCACGATAAGACCTTTTTTCAAAGTTTGATCGATCACGCGTTTTTTTCCATTCTGGCTTCAGGTTTCAAATTACTGCAGTCGAACAGCCAGTGCAATCGTTATATTGAACGCGGCAACAAGTCATCACCCACGTCACAGTGTACTTTGTATCTATTTGCATTTGCTCTGTCTGTTACTGTCGTAATACAAAGGTTCGTATTTTTTGGCCAATGTGTGTAAATGCTGCTGTACTTCTCAAATACCATTGCTCTCACAAATCACATGTGTTCTGTTATCATAAGTTACCTGGTGAACACCATTGGTGGGAATACAGAGATAAATGGATAGCATTGAAAAATACAGTATGTCAGAAGCAATTTTTAGTAATTGGAAATTGTTATTATATTAACTCAAAAAAATATAAACGAAAGAGTAAAATTTACGCATTCTTGCAAATCACGATTCTTATTTTAAGTTTTCTACATAACATTGTAACTAAATTAAAATTAATAGTACAATCAGTATCAGCCATATAGTGGAATGAAGCCACAGGTTTCACCACCAGCCTAAAATAAAATAAACAATAAAAAATATATAAAAAATGTAAAAGCAAGTAAGCTACCTGTTTATTTCCCTCCTCACGGAGGCACTTATCCGAGCCGACTTTTAAATTTACACAAGCCCCAACACCCACCGAGGTAACTTATTCTAGCAATTAACAACTCGCTGGCTAAAAGAAAACTTTCTATAATCAAGTATAAACCCCTTTTTCCTGATTTAAATTTATATTCCTCTCGCTCTAGAATCATTTATAACAGTGAAAATTTCGCCTTCATTCGTTTTTACTATCCGTTCTTAGTGTTTTAGACCTCGATCAGTCCCTTCTAAGGTGCCTCGTTGCGAAGCTCTTCCAATATTTGTAGCCCGTATACTGGAAGTTTGCAAGTCTCACATGCAATGTCTCGTCTCTAGATGCTTTCAACAAACTCTTCTTTTTATGTGCTGTCTCCCAATTGCCTTGCAGTAGGAGATTATAATCTCTTTACTTCTACAAGCAAAATTTTGATAAATCGTTGAGACAACACGATGAGCCTTCCTTGCTTTGTCTTGCCTTCCTCATCTACACGGCTCAAAGAACATGTCCGCCTCTATCGCCACTCCCGAATCTCTTCTTCCTTTGTTTTTAATTCAACTCCAGTCACAGTAATCCCAAATGTATAAGTTATTTTGGGGTTGCTGTTCCTCAAGTGCAAAGCTATATTTTGCTGCATTAAAACATACCTGCCACTTTTCTGACCATTATTGAAGCCTATCCAAGTTGTCTGAAAGGAGTGCTAATTGTTAACCACTTTCTCGACTTTTACATCATCTTGAAATTTTGACATCACACCTTCTATCCTTTCGCTGATGTTATTTAAGAAATTCAGAAAAAACAGTTGTTGAAGAAACAATCTTTGTGGACCCCACTTCTAACGTTAGCCCGGTCTGAAAAGCAACGTTCCATATCACAAACCTCAGCCACCCTACAGTTCATCTTAAAATCGCACCTCTGATCTCAACATATTCCAGCATATAGAGCAACCTCTCTTAAGGGATTCAGTCAAATGGTTTGCTAAAATGCGAATAAACAATATTGTTTGTAAGTATAAATAATATACAAATAAACAATAGGATGAACAATAAACATAAGGGCATAGCAGTTAAACTCAAACTCGGCAGTATCAATTTTCTGTCGACAACGCTGCTTCTAACACCTTTTCTTTAACGAAGGGTGTTCTGAAGGGTTCCTCCCTTGGCTCATTATTATTTAATGTATATATCAGTGACATAGTCGCACATTTTGAGACATCGCCTATTAAATTATTGTCTTACGCAGATGACACTAAGCTCAACGTCGCTTTTCTTCCGGTATAATTGAAATAATCAAATTTTCTGTCATGTTTAATTACTATCTATACGCTTTCAATAACTTATTGTTTTATTTATATACAGATGTATATTCTGTATGTACAGTAAATTTCCGACTTACGTAAGTTTTTGCCGGCCGATGCAAACTTAAAAAAAATCGTTGAAACGTATTCTGCATCCCGTTGGAATAAATGGAGGTATCGTGAAACTATTGTAACGTGAACCCAAAACACTTTTTTTTTTTTTTTTGTAATTCGTTCCAAGTCCGTGGAAGTTGAAAATTTCGCTATATTACTAAGCTATTTATCTCTCTAAAACGTCATATTTATAATGGAAATTGCACTACCCTTTCATCATTGTCATATGTTCCCGTTATAAGAATCAATTTTGAACGCCTTTGTAATATTTTTCTAAAGCAAGTTTCTGGAGGTCACGACCAAAAATAAATAAAAACGATTTGCACTTTTCGATTTATTGGGCTTTTCTGTTACTGCGTCTAATTATAAACGGGTGGTGATAAACTCGATCTTATTGCATTTCCGATACTACCGATAACTGCAATTGTGTGGGTTTTTACGCTATTATGGTGAAATGTGTTACCTTTACTAAAATCTTCAATCGTATAAAACACAAATTTTCAGAAACTTCTCTTCATTCCTATTTACATATTACAATGTTGAAGGGAAAGCGACCAACGAAAAGTGCAAGTGGTGGTAGTGACAGGAAACGAAACAAAATTGATTTAGAAATGAAGATGAAAACAGGACAAAGTTTGTCATCTATTGCAAGGGAATTAGGTCTCACTGCTTCAACGACGAATACTGTTTTAAAGGACAGTGCGCGTATAAAAGAACATGTCAAAGGATCAACGCACTTAAGATCAACAGTGATCACAAAATAGCGTTCCGGTGCTATATCGAAGATGGAACAACCGTTAATAATATGGATGAAATATCAGATTCAGAAGCGAGTTTACCTGAGCCCAATGGCCATTCAAGCAAAAGCAACAAGTATTTATAAAGATATTAAGGATAAGTACAGCGAACCCCAACCCAAGTTCGTGGCAAGCAACGAGTTGTTTAATGTAGAATCGAACCAAGGCAGGTACATGTTGTGGGATCTTCTCTTCGGTAAGGTAGCATCGATTATTTTAACTACTAACTCGAAAATAATTATTCCGTATCATGTAACGTTTCCAATTTTAGAAAATGAGGCTCGTCAGCAGGGTTAAAGTTTATTCTGGCGCCACCTGGGCCTTGGCGCTGTGTCTGTGTAACTTCGCGCATCACGACCCACACGAAAGGTAATTTGCCGTGTTGATCATAATTCTAAGATCCGACCTGTTTTCAACTGCGTCAGCTTCGCTTTATATAACGTCGCCTTACACATATTAACGGAATTGCACACCCACAGATCGTATTTGTTCACCGTTTTGTTTGCCTACTAGCGTCTGCACACGTTTTTATCGTATTTTCACCCTCCTACGTCATAGTAGTAACACAGGTTATTTACGATTTACTGCGCCGATAAGCCTTCGTTTCGCCAATCGTTTACGATCGTATACGACTATGTCGAAGTTATACATGCAATATTCAGATAAATTCGTCCATTCTTTCTATGGGGAGCAGTTTCAGTGATGAGCAGTATTTCTCACACCTTTAGTAGTGCCTCCCCTCAGTTGATTTGTAGTTTCGCCACTGGCCATTCGTTTTGAGAGGTCTCGATTCGAATCCTGTCGGAGACGAGGAATTCCTATATGCCTCTTCAATCGGGGCTGTAGTTAACTTGATACCAAGTAACTAGAGTCCCGATCGGAGGGAAAAGCATCTGTGAACCCTCACAAGGTTCATATCGACACCCGGAATCTACAGATGCCTTAGATATACAGTGCCTCCCTAATGCATTACATAAATATTAACAACAATAATAATCTCGAGTGGTGCCTCCGGTACTTTTCTAAATATTAATGATCCCTCCCTTCCCAAACTTCTCCAGCCTCTGTCACGCAGCTGTTCAATTTCTACAGTTTTTCCACTGGCGCAGTATACTTAAATCATTATACTGTACTTCTAAATTTGTCTTCCATCTCTTTCTTCCAAGCCATTTCGAACATGCATGAGCTGGTCAGCATCTACCGATACTTACAGAACCGCCATACACTCGCCGAAGTAATTTGCTTTTGCTTTTCATTGATCCCATCTACATCTGTTCTTTGGAATGGCTTTCCTTCTTGTGTAATTCCCGAAAATTACAATCAGCAGAAATTAAATTCTAACATCAAAAAAGTATTACCTATCTTATAAACTCTCAACTCGCACATAGCAACTGAGTGCTATAAGTTCCAGTAACCTTTCGTTGTTGGAGTTACCGTGGGAAAAAGGAATTAACGACTTTAATGGCGAATGCAAAATGAAAACGTGACCTGTTAAATTTTATTACACCTTATTAATTTGCTACTACAACTAAAGTATAATCTACGGGTAGTCCTAGATATTAAATCTTTGCTGCATTTTAATGCAGTAAATATTAATGGTCTGGATTTTTTATATTCAACTCTTTTAAACATTACGAGATACGTTTATTTTTAATATGAGTTCTGAAAATATTTTGCTTGGGCGGAATAATAACTATTAAATAAATTTTTTTACTTTTGGACAGGGTTCACCTGGATGAAGCGCTTGCCATGAAAGTGAAAGCAGGCTGCGTCTGTAAAGTAAATGTCAAGTGCGTTTGCCCGTCACCTTCCCCAAAGTAAGTATCGGTATAATTCATTGATTACATATTCATTACTATATTCAGTGATCACTGAATTAT